>NC_053499.1:894106-979203 GCF_905171775.1 Rana temporaria
CCGGACTGTATGGAAGGACAAGGAGAACATTTTGCCCCCCTCCCCTCCCCCATCCCGGACTGTATGGAAGGACAAGGAGAACATTTTGCCCCCCCCCCCTCCCCCATCCCGGACTGTATGGAAGGACAAGGAGAACATTTTGCCCCCCTCCCATCCCCATCCCGGACTGTATGGAAGGACAAGGAGAACATTTTGCCCCCCCCTCCCATCCCCCATCCCGGACTGTATGGAAGGACAAGGAGAACATTTTGCCCCCCTCCCATCCCCCATCCCGGACTGTATGGAAGGACAAGGAGAACATTTTGCCCCCCCTCCCCTCCCCCATCCCGGACTGTATGGAAGGACAAGGAGAACATTTTGCCCCCCCTCCCATCCCCATCCCGGACTGTATGGAAGGACAAGGAGAACATTTTGCCCCCCTCCCCTCCCCCATCCCGGACTGTATGGAAGGACAAGGAGAACATTTTGCCCCCCTCCCCTCCCCCATCCCGGACTGTATGGAAGGACAAGGAGAACATTTTGCCCCCCTCCCCCATCCCGGACTGTATGGAAGGACAAGGAGAACATTTTGCCACCCCCCCCCTCCCCCATCCCGGACTGTATGGAAGGACAAGGAGAACATTTTGCCCCCCTCCCATCCCCCATCCCGGACTGTATGGAAGGACAAGGAGAACATTTTGCCCCCCCCCCCCCCATCCCGGACTGTATGGAAGGACAAGGAGAACATTTTGCCCCCCTCCCATCCCCCATCCCGGACTGTATGGAAGGACAAGGAGAACATTTTGCCCCCCTCCCCTCCCCCATCCCGGACTGTATGGAAGGACAAGGAGAACATTTTGCCCCCCTCCCATCCCCCATCCCGGACTGTATGGAGGGACAAGGAGAACATTTTGCCCCCCCCCCCCTCCCCCATCCCGGACTGTATGGAAGGACAAGGAGAACATTTTGCCCCCCCCCCCCCATCCCGGACTGTATGGAAGGACAAGGAGAACATTTTGCCCCCCCCCCCCCCCCATCCCGGACTGTATGGAAGGACAAGGAGAACATTTTGCCCCCCTCCCCTCCCCCATCCCGGACTGTATGGAAGGACAAGGAGAACATTTTTGCCCCCCTCCCATCCCCCATCCCGGACTGTATGGAAGGACAAGGAGAACATTTTGCCCCCCCCCCCTCCCCCCATCCCGGACTGTATGGAAGGACAAGGAGAACATTTTGCCCCCCCCCCCATCCCGGACTGTATGGAAGGACAAGGAGAACATTTTGCCCCCCTCCCATCCCCCATCCCGGACTGTATGGAAGGACAAGGAGAACATTTTGCCCCCCTCCCCTCCCCCATCCCGGACTGTATGGAAGGACAAGGAGAACATTTTGCCCCCCTCCCCTCCCCCATCCCGGACTGTATGGAAGGACAAGGAGAACATTTTGCCCCCCTCCCATCCCCCATCCCGGACTGTATGGAAGGACAAGGAGAACATTTTGCCCCCCCCCCCCCCCCCCCATCCCGGACTGTATGGAAGGACAAGGAGAACATTTTGCCCCCCCTCCCCTCCCCCATCCCGGACTGTATGGAAGGACAAGGAGAACATTTTGCCCCCTCCCCTCCCCCATCCCGGACTGTATGGAAGGACAAGGAGAACATTTTGCCCCCCCCCCCCCCCCCCCATCCCGGACTGTATGGAAGGACAAGGAGAACATTTTGCCCCCCCCCCCCTCCCCCATCCCGGACTGTATGGAAGGACAAGGAGAACATTTTGCCCCCTCCCCCATCCCGGACTGTATGGAAGGACAAGGAGAACATTTTGCCCCCCCCCCCTCCCCCATCCCGGACTGTATGGAAGGACAAGGAGAACATTTTGCCCCCCCCCCCCCATCCCGGACTGTATGGAAGGACAAGGAGAACATTTTGCCCCCCTCCCATCCCCCATCCCGGACTGTATGGAAGGACAAGGAGAACATTTTGCCCCCCTCCCCTCCCCCATCCCTGACTGTATGGAAGGACAAGGAGAACATTTTGCCCCCCTCCCCTCCCCCATCACGGACTGTATGGAAGGACAAGGAGAACATTTTGCCCCCCTCCCCTCCCCCATCCCGGACTGTATGGAAGGACAAGGAGAACATTTTGCCCCCTCCCCCCCCCCATCCCGGACTGTATGGAAGGACAAGGAGAACATTTTGCCCCCCTCCCCTCCCCCATTCCGGACTGTATGGAAGGACAAGGAGAACATTTTGCCCCCCCCTCCCATCCCCCATCCCGGACTGTATGGAAGGATAAGGAGAACATTTTGCCCCCCTCCCCTCCCCCATCCCGGACTGTATGGAAGGACAAGGAGAACATTTTGCCCCCCCCTCCCATCCCCCATCCCGGACTGTATGGAAGGATAAGGAGAACATTTTGCCCCCCTCCCCTCCCCCATCCCGGACTGTATGGAAGGACAAGGAGAACATTTTGCCCCCCCCCTTCGGATGTAGAGTCCTCCCATAACGTTCCTGGCGCAGAGCGAAGTTCAATTGTTTTCCAAGTTTTCTGCTAACAAGGAAGAAGAGGCGATCGTTCGGCGCAGAAGCGATCGGCGCCCATCCGTCCTTTAGTCTGATTTCTCTAAGTCGTGTGGACGGGGCGGCCGCTCGCTCCTGCTGACCGCGTGAAATAAAGAAGCGGAGTGACATGGCGCAGCGGCGGAGGACAATTAATGAATGTGTTTTTATGGTCAGCACACGGGAGGGCGCGTCTGAAGGGTCGGTGGACGCGTTCCAGATCCCCATCTGCTGACGAGCGCAAAACGCGGAAAAAAAAAATCGCCGGCTACTTAGAGGGAGAAAAACATAAAAAAGTTGCGTGAGTCATCGCCATTATATCACACACGATCAACTTCAGCGCTATCGATCAGTGGAGATTGGCCAAATTTAATAGCCGCTCCCCTCCCCTCCCCCCTTCACGTGAAAAGTCGGGCGCTTAGCGAGCTCTGAACGGCGGCGATGAGCCGGGAATGATGGTGTCAGTAATTTAATGAAAAGTGTTGTTAATAAAATATTACATTATTGGCGGAGGAGCGAGAGAGCGGGTCACCTTGGGCGCGGCGAGACGGGGGCGGCTGAGGATTGTCGCCAAGGCGGACATAAAATGGCGAGAGGACGAAGCGGAGGGGTCCCCGCAATGCCGCGCGCCAAGAAACTTCCAACGTATCGAAAAGCAAAAAAAACTTTCCCCCATCAGGAAAAGGTTCATCCTCGTCTGAAGTCTCCTCCTACAATCGTCTGGGGGGCGGGGCATAAATAATCACAATGTAACATTTCCTATTTCTTATAAGAAACAAAGTATCCAAAGATCAGTCACTTCTGAATGCAAGAGATACAGCCGAGGTTTGTAGGACGTACCTCCTACGCTCAGCTCCTCCCCCTCTGACGCTGATTCCCCGCCCCTCTGACGCCGATTCCCCGCCCCTCTGCCACCGATTCCACACCCCTCTGACGCTGATTCCCCGCCCCTCTGACGCTGATTCCCCGCCCCTCTGACGCTGATTCCCTGCCCCTCTGCCACCGATTCCCCGCCCCTCTGACGCTGATTCCCCGCCCCCCTGCCGCCGATTCCACACCCCTCTGCCACCGATTCCCCCCCCCCCTCTGCCACCGATTCCCCCTCCCCTCTGCCACCGATTCCACACCCCTCTGCCACCGATTCCACACCCCTCTGCCACCGATTCCACACCCCTGCCACCGATTCCACACCCCTCTGCCACCAATTCCCCGCCCCCCCCTCTGCCACCAATTCCCCGCCCCTCTGCCACCAATTCTCCGCCCCTCTGCCACCAATTCTCCGCCCCTCTGCCACCAATTCTCCGCCCCTCTGTCTCTGATTCCCCGCCCCTCTGCCACCGATTCCCCGCCTTATAAACAGCCTCGTACGCCTGGACATACCCGTCATCAACGCCGATTCTCGTGATTACATTGTATTACACAGCAGAATGTCTCCATGTTGTTACATTGTATTTATTATTTGTTTATATATATATAGATCCCGGGTGTGACCTTTCACCTAATAAATGATCCTTATTTAGCCCCTCCCTCTCCCAATTGACTCCTCCCTCCCCTCCCCCTCAGATAAGATCTTTTCACCATCAATAGATTTTGTTACTTTATGAAAAAATTTGAAAAACTGAGAAAGATTTAATTATCCGAAAATATTTTTCCAAACTTTGTAACAATGTTAAAAAATAAAATGTCAATTTATAGATTTATTTATTTATTTTATCTAAGAAAATATTTGCTCAGAATTGAAAAAAAAGAATCTCAAATTTTTTCATTTTTTTATTTCCTTTTCTCCAAACAATAGAAATGGCGTCCGTTTCGCGGAGCGGCGAAATAACGGATTCAGATTTCCCGGAGGAGGAAAATCACTCGCCAATTTCTTGGAGGGAGAAAAGAAAAGAAAAGACAATAAAATTAGGAGCCGTCATCGTCTGAGTAACACGTAATCAGCTGGTGAGGAGGAAATGGCGGACGCCGCGTCACCGATCTCCGGGAACGCCGCCAGACGCCGCCGATGGCTCCCCGCGGAATACGGCTCATATTATGTCATCTCCATTCACACAGTGAGGGAGGAATAAAGACTCCGCCCCTTCTGTGGCAGCGATCGTTCGAATATCACCGATCTGCGCTACCGAGACGCGGCACGGGACGGAATGAAGCCCCCGAATTCTCCGTACAATTCTCTGCACGGGACGGAATGAAGCCCCCCGAATTCTCCGTACAATTCTCTGCACGGGACGGAATGAATCCCCCGAATCCTCCGTACAATTCTCTGCACGGGACGGAATGAAGCCCCCCGAATTCTCCGTACAATTCTCTGCACGGGACGGAATGAAGCCCCCCGAATCCTCCGTACAATTCTCTGCACGGGACGGAATGAAGCCCCCCGAATCCTCCGTACAATTCTCTGCGCCGGACGGAATGAAGCCCCCCGAATTCTCCGTACAATTCTCTGCACGGGACGGAATGAAGCCCCCCGAATTCTCCGTACAATTCTCTGCACGGGACGGAATGAAGCCCCCCGAACCCTCCGTACAATTCTCTGCACGGGACGGAATGAAGCCCCCCGAATCCTCCGTACAATTCTCTGCACGGGACGGAATGAAGCCCCCCGAATTCTCCGTACAATTCTCTGCACGGGACGGAATGAAGCCCCCCGAATCCTCCGTACAATTCTCTGCGCCGGACGGAATGAAGCCCCCCGAATCCTCCGTACAATTCTCTGCACAGGACGGAATGAATCCCCCAAATCCTCCGTACAATTCTCTGCACGGGACGGAATGAAGCCCCCCGAATCCTCCGTACAATTCTCTGCACGGGACGGAATGAAGCCCCCCGAATCCTCCGTACAATTCTCTGCACAGGACGGAATGAAGCCCCCCGAATCCTCCGTACAATTCTCTGCACAGGACGGAATGAAGCCCCCCAAATTCTCCGTACAATTCTCTGCACGGGACGGAATGAAGCCCCCCGAATTCTCCGTACAATTCTCTGCACGGGACGGAATGAAGCCCCCCGAATTCTCCGTACAATTCTCTGCACGGGACGGAATGAAGCCCCCCGAACCCTCCGTACAATTCTCTGCACGGGACGGAATGAAGCCCCCCGAATCCTCCGTACAATTCTCTGCACGGGACGGAATGAAGCCCCCCAAATTCTCCGTACAATTCTCTGCGCGGGACGGAATGAATCCCCCGAATCCTCCGTACAATTCTCTGCACGGGACGGAATGAAGCCCCCGAATACTCCGTACAATTCTCTGCACGGGACGGAATGAAACCCCCCGAATTCTCCGTACAATTCTCCGCACGGGACGGAATGAAGCCCCCCGAATCCTCCGTACAATTCTCTGCACGGGACGGAATGAAGCCCCCCGAATTCTCCGTACAATTCTCTGCACGGGACGGAATGAAGCCCCCCGAATCCTCCGTACAATTCTCTGCACGGGACGGAATGAAGCCCCCCGAATCCTCCGTACAATTCTCTGCACGGGACGGAATGAAACCCCCCGAATTCTCCGTACAATTCTCCGCACGGGACGGAATGAAGCCCCCCCGAATCCTCCGTACAATTCTCTGCACAGGACGGAATGAAGCCCCCCGAATCCTCCGTACAATTCTCTGCACGGGACGGAATGAAGCCCCCCGAATCCTCCGTACAATTCTCTGCACGGGACGGAATGAAGCCCCCCGAATCCTCCGTACAATTCTCTGCACGGGACGGAATGAAGCCCCCCGAATCCTCCGTACAATTCTCTGCACGGGACGGAATGAAGCCCCCCGAATCCTCCGTACAATTCTCTGCACGGGACGGAATGAAGCCCCCCGAATACTCCGTACAATTCTCTGCACGGGACGGAATGAAACCCCCCGAATCCTCCGTACAATTCTCTGCACGGGACGGAATGAAGCCCCCCGAATCCTCCGTACAATTCTCTGCACGGGACGGAATGAAGCCCCCCGAATCCTCCGTACAATTCTTTGCACGGGACGGAATGAAGCCCCCCGAATCCTCCGTACAATTCTCTGCATGGGACGGAATGAAGCCCCCCGAATTCTCCGTACAATTCTCTGCACGGGACGGAATGAAGCCCCCCGACATCTCCGTACAATTCTCTGCGCGGGACGGAATGAAGCCCCCCGAATCCTCCGTACAATTCTCTGCACGGGACGGAATGAAGCCCCCCGAATCCTCCGTACAATTCTCTGCATGGGACGGAATGAAGCCCCCCAAATTCTCCGTACAATTCTCTGCACGGGACGGAATGAAGCCCCCCGACATCTCCGTACAATTCTCTGCGCGGGACGGAATGAAGCCCCCCGAATCCTCCGTACAATTCTCTGCACAGGACGGAATGAAGCCCCCCGAATCCTCCGTACAATTCTCTGCACAGGACGGAATGAAGCCCCCCGAATTCTCCGTACAATTCTCTGCACGGGA
Source organism: Rana temporaria (assembly GCF_905171775.1). NCBI lineage: Eukaryota > Metazoa > Chordata > Amphibia > Anura > Ranidae > Rana > Rana temporaria. The sequence goes on from NC_053499.1 coordinate 901,073, forward strand.
CGGAATGAAGCCCCCCGAATTCTCCGTACAATTCTCTGCACGGGACGGAATGAAGCCCCCCGAATTCTCCGTACAATTCTCTGCACGGGACGGAATGAAGCCCCCCGAACCCTCCGTACAATTCTCTGCACGGGACGGAATGAAGCCCCCCGAATCCTCCGTACAATTCTCTGCACGGGACGGAATGAAGCCCCCCAAATTCTCCGTACAATTCTCTGCACGGGACGGAATGAAGCCCCCGAATACTCCGTACAATTCTCTGCACGGGACGGAATGAAACCCCCCGAATTCTCCGTACAATTCTCCGCACGGGACGGAATGAAGCCCCCCGAATCCTCCGTACAATTCTCTGCACGGGACGGAATGAAACCCCCCGAATTCTCCGTACAATTCTCCGCACGAGACGGAATGAAGCCCCCGAATTCTCCGTACAATTCTCTGCACGGGACGGAATGAAGCCCCCCGAATCCTCCGTACAATTCTCTGCACGGGACAGAATGAAGCCCCCCGAATTCTCTGTACAATTCTCTGCACGGGACGGAATGAAGCCCCCCGAATTCTCCGTACAATTCTCCGCACGGGATGGAATGAAGCCCCCCGAATCCTCCGTACAATTCTCTGCACAGGACGGAATGAAGCCCCCCGAATTCTCCGTACAATTCTCTGCACGGGACGGAATGAAGCCCCCCGAATTCTCTGTACAATTCTCTGCACGGGACGGAATGAAGCCCCCCGAATTCTCCGTACAATTCTCCGCACGGGATGGAATGAAGCCCCCCGAATCCTCCGTACAATTCTCTGCACGGGACGGAATGAAACCCCCCGAATTCTCCGTACAATTCTCTGCACGGGACGGAATGAAGCCCCCCGAATTCTCCATACAATTCTCTGCACGGGACGGAATGAAGCCCCCCGAATTCTCCGTACAATTCTCTGCAGGGGACGGAATGAATCCCCCCGAATCCTCCGTACAATTCTCTGCACGGGACGGAATGAAGACCCCCGAATTCTCCGTACAATTCTCTGCACGGGACGGAATGAAGCCCCCCGAATCCTCCATACAGTTCTCTGCACGGGACAGAATGAAGCCCCCCGAATTCTCCATACAATTCTCCGCACGGGATGGAATGAAGCCCCCCGAATCCTCCGTACAATTCTCTGCACGGGACGGAATGAATCCCCCGAATTCTCCGTACAATTCTCTGCACGGGACGGAATGAAGCCCCCCGAATTCTCCATACAATTCTCTGCACGGGACGGAATGAAGCCCCCCGAATTCTCCGTACAATTCTCTGCAGGGGACGGAATGAATCCCCCCGAATCCTCCGTACAATTCTCTGCACGGGACGGAATGAAGCCCCCCGAATCCTCCGTACAATTCTCTGCACGGGACGGAATGAAGCCCCCCGAATCCTCCGTACAGTTCTCTGCACGGGACGGACCGCGCCGCAGCTCCGCCATGTTGCGCCGCCGATGCCGGCCAGCTGATCTCCACTCCAGGCTTGAAGGGCGACAACCTAACCGGCTAATTTTCAGGCTCGGTGCCACGGCAGCAGATGGGCCCGGCATAAGGAGCCGGGAGACTTCCGATTCGCCGCCATATCATGTTATTCCCATCAGGCGACATCAAAACACGAGCGGACGCCGGGGATGAGCGCTGCCTAATCCATTTCTACACTGGATCCACTTTAAAAAGAGCGCGGTGCGTGCGTCCGTTGGGTCTCTGTGTGCGGCGTGAGGGGGAGGGGCGGTGAGCCGAGACGGATTTGTGGAGTCTGCAGGAGATGCGCAAAACGCGGCCGCGGCCAAAGATGTCAACAGATGCTCCTCATAATCCTTTCATCAAAGGAAGAAATCAAACAGAACCGCGGGGAAGCGCAGGACGGGCCAAAACCGCGCCAACAAATACCGGCACCGCGCGGCACAAAACTCGGGAAAATTGGAAATTTCCCGACTTAAAACAGAACTCCGGACTAATCCAAAAAACGGAGCTTTGGTCACAAATGCTGTTCTTAAGGGGCACCATTCACATTTGTGCGCGTGCGTCAATGTCGTGGATCACAATGTCGTGCGTCAATGTCGTGCCCATTGGAATTAAAATGGGCTGCCAAGACACCCACCCAATCCCGCGCTATTCCAGTCACCCGGAATAGAATGGTCACTGAGGATCTGCCCCGGTCCAGGAATTACCACCTAGACCCCCCCCCTCCCTCCCTTTACGTCTGACACAAAGCCGCTTATTCTCTGCGCCGTATCTGGGAGAGATCCGCATTCAATTAGAGGCGCTGAGGGGAAGGGGAGGGGGGGGAGGTGTCGCGAGGAATTTATACAATATTATCATTAATTGTAATAAGTTTATCAAAGATAATTATCACTGTTGATGTAAAACTTCCATCACCTCGCCAGCCTGATACCGGCGCAGAGACAGGAGAGACTGCGGCTCTGCCGGGTGTGAAATCAATCCGAGAACGCCGCCAGGGCGCCGAGGATTATACAGAGTCCTTAAAGTGGACCCGTCGTCAGATAAAGCCCATCCATGCCGAGTCCTGGGCCCCCCCCTTCCAGGACTCCCCTCCCCCGATCTCCTCTCCAGGAGGACGGCACCATCTCTGTTCAGGCATCATCCACCGTCACCATCTACTTCCTGGACTCAGGTCACTGGGGGAGGGGAGACTGAGGAAATGCCTCCTCCTGCTTGCAGCAGACTGATGACATCATCTCAGCCTGGGCAGAGTCACTGACCTGAGCTGGAGGACGGCTTTGTATTGATAGAAGGCGGAGCCTCTCTGATCAATGATTCTATATATTATGGGATGTCGGGGATTTCTTCATAGGTCAGTGATGGTCGTCATTTAAAGGGGCGGTACACAGATCCTTTGTACTGCCAATCACAGGCCTGAGCCTACAGTAAGTGGGAGTGGCCAAGGCTCCCAGGGAACTCTGTGTCTCACCTGGACGAAGTGACCAATCAGAGCGGGCGGGGAAGACAAGAAAAGCGCGGTGATTATGCGCAGATGTCGTGCCGCCGCCGACTCCATTATCTTCCCAGATTTAGAAACCGTCCAATTAAATCTGTACGCGGAGATAATAGACGTTTCTTATTCCGAGACGCATGAATATGGAGGAGACGCCATCAGACGAGATCTTCTCCACGCTACATAAACATCTGTATGGAAATCTGACAGGAGACGGGCGCTCCCCGGATACCGGCGCTACGGCGACAGGCCACCGACAAGGACGGGTGACAATTACACCCCAATGGGAGGTCAGAGCTACAGTGAGAGTGGTACGCCCCTGAGTGCGCCCTTAGGCCCCCCCCCACATCAAAGTGAAGGAAGAGGCCGAGGAGCTGGGCCAGCACAGCCAGTAGACACCCCTATAAGAGGGCTATAATGTGCAAGGAAGGGGGGGGGGAGACTATGCAAAGGAATTCCTGTAGTATTTAGATACATAAAAAAAAAAAAAAATCATAAAAAAAAAAGATAAACTGCAAGTCAGAATTTGCAACATTGTTCCGGCTTTTTACCAGAATCCCCCCATGTATGGTCAACGATTGCACTGCAGGCCACTCACATGCAGGAGGATCCCCCATGAACAGAGCTCCGCCCCCCTCTCCCCCCTCCATGTCATGTGATGCAATTAAAGAGGGCGGGGTGATTTCTCAGGAACGCCCCTCATAAAATTGATTGTTTTTTTATTTTTTATTTTTTTCCTTCTCTTTAATGTCCTTCCAGGTTCGCCAGCCAATCATCATTGTTCCTCCAAGTTCCCCAACCAATCAGCATTGTTCCTCCAGGTTCCCCAGCCAATCATTGTCCTTCCAGGTTCCCCAGCCAATCATCATTGTCCTTCATGTTCCCCAACCAATTATCGCCCTTCCAGGTTTTCTAGCCAATCACGGTTTTTCCAGGTTCCCCAACCAATCAGCATTGTTCCCCAGCCAATCATCATTGTTCTTCCAGGTTCCCCAGCCAATCATCATTGTTCTTCCAGGTTCCCCAGCCAATCATCATTGTTCCCCAGCCAATCATCATTGTTCCCCAGCCAATCATCATTGTGCCCCAGCCAATCATCATTGTTCCCCAGCCAATCATCATTATTTCTCCCGGTTCCCCAGCCAATCATCATTATTTCTCCCGGTTCCCCAGCCAATCAGCATTGTCCTTCATGTTCCCCAACCAATTATCGTCCTTCCAGGTTTTCTAGCCCCAACCAATCAGCATTGTTCCTCCAGGTTCCCCAGCCAATCATCATTGTTCCTCCAGGTTCACCAGCCAATCATCATTGTTCCTCCAGGTTCCCCAGCCAATCAGCATTGTTCCTCCAGGTTCCCCAGCCAATCATCATTGTTCCTCCAGGTTCCCCAGCCAATCATCTTTGTTCCCCAGCCAATCATCATTGTTCCTCCAGGTTCCCCAGCCAATCATCATTGTTCCCCAGCCAATCATCATTGTTCCCCAGCCAATCATCATTGTTCCTCCAGGTTCCCCAGCCAATCATCATTGTTCCTCCAGGTTCCCCAGCCAATCATCTTTGTTCCCCAGCCAATCATCATTGTTCCTCCAGGTTCCCCAGCCAATCATCATTGTTCCCCAGCCAATCATCATTGTTCCCCAGCCAATCATCATTGTTCCCCAGCCAATCATCATTGTTCCTCCAGGTTCCCCAGCCAATCATCTTTGTTCCCCAGCCAATCATCATTGTTCCCCAGCCAATCATCATTGTTCCTCCAGGTTCCCCAGCCAATCATTGTCCTTCCAGGTTTTCTAGCCAATCATCATTGTTCCTCCAGGTTCCCCAGCCAATCATCATTGTTCCCCAGCCAATCATCATTGTTCCTCCAGGTTCCCCAGCCAATCATTGTCCTTCCAGGTTTTCTAGCCAATCATCACGGTTATTCCAGGTTCCCCAGCCACACCAAACTCCAGGTGCCCCCAGGGTCTCAGCCAATCCAAATCGTCATGATCCTCCCAGGTTTCCCTCCAATCACGCATGCTCCCCCATGTTTGGTCAATGATTGTACTGCAGGCCACTCACATGCAGGAGGAAACCCCATGAACAAAGGGGGGTGGCAATTCTAGGAAACGCCCCTTTCTAAAATCGATTGTTCTTTTTCTCCTAGGAAGAGAAATCAGAGACGCCCCCCCCCCCCCCCCCCGCTGCGCATTCCCCCAGTTTTAGGGTTGAATCAGCCGACTGTCCGCACCGGGAAAACGTGTCCCCAGCCCCGCCCCTTCTCCATCGGATGAGAAGGCAGCCATGTGACGCGGTGACTTCGGGGGGGCCGGGGGGGTTCGGAGAACAGAGGAGGCAATCGCTGATCAGTCCGGAATAATTAGAAGTTGTCACTAAGAATTAATTTCCTCATTTTTCAGGAGGATACACAGAAATTACCATGTTATTATATGACGGGTCCCTGGGAGGATTGGAGGAAATTTAATTTCCAGCGCGGCCCCCACAACAAATTACAGTCATAAATAAGATGGGAGGAAGGAAGACGCCGAGCATATGTTTATGGCGAGGAGGGTAGCCGAGGGACCGCCGACAACCAACTTCATTTCATTTCATTCAAATCAGCTAGACACAGCGTGGAAGTGAGTGACAGGCCGGGCTAATGGGGCTGACATCCATCTGAAAGGGGGCCCGTCTATGGGGGCCCCAAGGCAAGACACGGCTCTGTACCATGGGACGGTCCTGGTGAGATCCGCAGACCATCAGAGAATCAGGGAACCAAAAGGGATATTCCTGATCAATGGCTATCGTTCCTCCGGGGTCCCCAGCCAATCATCATCATTCCTCCAGGTTCCCCAACCAATCATCATCATTCCTCCAGGTTCCCCAACCAATCATCATTGTTCCTCCAGGTGCCCCACCCAATCATCATTGTTCCTCCAGGTGCCCCACCCAATCATCATTGTTCCTCCAGGTGCCCCAACCAATCATCATCGTTCCTCCAGGTGCCCCACCCAATCATCATTGTTCCTCCAGGTGCCCCACCCAATCATCATTGTTCCTCCAGGTTCCCCAACCAATCATCATTGTTCCTTCAGGTTCCGCAGACAATCATTATTGTCCTTCCTGGTTTTCTAACCAATCATCATTGTTTTTCTAGGTTCCCCAGCCGCACCAAGCTTCATGTGCCCCCAGGGTCTCAGCCAATCACCATTGTTCCCCTCCAATCATCCATGTCCCCCAGGTTCCCCTCCAATCATCCATGTCCCCCAGGTTCCCCTCCAATCACCCATGTCCCCCAGGTTCCCCTCCAATCATCCATGTCCCCCAGGTTCCCCTCCAATCACCCATGTCCCCCAGGTTCCCCTCCAATCACCCATGTCCCCCAGGTTCCCCTCCAATCACCCATGTCCCCCAGGTTCTCCTCCAATCATCCATGTCCCCCAAGTTCCCCTCCAATCACCCATGTCCCCCAGGTTCCCCTCCAATCACCCATGTCCCCCAAGTTCCCCTCCAATCACCCATGTCCCCCAAGTTCCCCTCCAATCACCCATGTCCCCCAGGTTCCCCTCCAATCATCCATGTCCCCCAGGTTCCCCTCCAATCACCCATGTCCCCCAGGTTCCCCTCCAATCACCCATGTCCCCCAGGTTCCCCTCCAATCACCCATGTCCCCCTCCAATCACCCATGTCCCCCAGGTTCCCCTCCAATCATCCATGTCCCCCAGGTTCCCCTCCAATCACCCATGTCCCCCAGGTTCCCCTCCAATCACCCATGTCCCCCAGGTTCCCCTCCAATCATCCATGTCCCCCAGGTTCCCCTCCAATCACCCATGTCCCCCAGGTTCCCCTCCAATCACCCATGTCCCCCAGGTTCCCCTCCAATCACCCATGTCCCCCAGGTTCCCCTCCAATCACCCATGTCCCCCAGGTTCTCCTCCAATCATCCATGTCCCCCAAGTTCCCCTCCAATCACCCATGTCCCCCAGGTTCCCCTCCAATCACCCATGTCCCCCATGTTCCCCTCCAATCACCCATGTCCCCCAGGTTCCCCTCCAATCATCCATGTCCCCCAGGTTCCCCTCCAATCACCCATGTCCCCCAGGTTCCCCTCCAATCACCCATGTCCCCCAGGTTCCCCTCCAATCACCCATGTCCCCCAGGTTCCCCTCCAATCACCCATGTCCCCCTCCAATCACCCATGTCCCCCAGGTTCCCCTCCAATCATCCATGTCCCCCAGGTTCCCCTCCAATCACCCATGTCCCCCAGGTAACCCTCCAATCACCCATGTCCCCCAGGTTCCCCTCCAATCATCCATGTCCCCCAGGTTCCCCTCCAATCACCCATGTCCCCCAGGTTCCCCTCCAATCACCCATGTCCCCCAGGTTCCACTCTAGTCACCTCTGTTCCCCAGGTTCCCCTCCAATCACCCATGTCCCCCAAGTTCCCCTCCAATCACCCATGTCCCCCAGGTTCCCCTCCAATCACCCATGTCCCCCAGGTTCCCCTCCAATCATCCATGTCCCCCAGGTTCCCCTCCAATCACCCATGTCCCCCAGGTTCCCCTCCAATCACCCATGTCCCCCAGGTTCCACTCTAGTCACCTCTGTTCCCCAGGTTCCCCTCCAATCACCCATGTCCCCCAAGTTCCCCTCCAATCACCCATGTCCCCCAGGTTCCCCTCCAATCATCCATGTCCCCCGGTTCCCCTCCAATCACCCATGTCCCCCAGGTTCCCCTCCAATCACCCATGTCCCCCAGGGTTCCCCTCCAATCACCCATGTCCCCCAGGTTCCCCTCCAATCACCCAAATTGCTACACTTAGAGGCGCCTCTCTTCTCTTTTATACTCTGGAGCGCCTGCTGGATTTTGCTTCTAATCCCCTTGTGGAGGCTTCCATTGGTGGGTGGAGATTTTATGGTCACCCAACCAATCACATCGCTGTAATCCTTTTATATGGACTCTAAACTGAAGGACTTATGAATAAATGGTTGTGGAACGAATCATTCAAGTTTCCAGTATTTCTTATGGGAAAATTCGCTTTGATATACAAGCGCTTTGGATTACAAGCACACTTTCGGAATGAATTATCCTCGCAATCCGAGGTTTTACTGTATATCATTTTAGCAGAGACCCCGGGGAATAAAATGGCAATTGTTGCAATATTTTATGTCACGCGGTTTTTGCCCCACGATCTTTCAAATGCAATTTTTGGGGAAAAATTCGCTTGAATGAATAAAAAAAAAAAATGAAACAGTAAAGTTGGCCCAATTTTTATTTATTTTTTGTTTTAATGTGAAAGACGATGTTACGCCGCGAGAATCGTGATCCAAAAAAATGGTGATTCTCACTTTAGCCGGAAACCGCGCGGCTCTATCATACTGGAGTTGGGGGACCTCCTTAGATGCCGCACTCTGGTTTTGGCCGGTTCTGCGATTTTGAATATAGAATAATATAAATAAAGTTTAAAGCAGTCAAACTGGTGACACCCCCGAGACTTCCCACGTGTGACAAGAATGAAAATCTCAGCATGGGGCTCCGCCCCCCGACGTCCGGTGCCGCAGCTGGACCCGCCCGGGTTGTACAGCATTCCAGCGACTGAGAATATGAGGGAACGCTTCTGATATACGAGGAAAAACGATAAAAAATGTACGTATTTCCTAAAAATATAAATATTTCACCCCCCCCCCCCCCCCGGTAGTGAATGAGATTTTGCTGTCCAGGAAACCCTACAGCTGCGGAAAAGTGAGAAACTCCTCCCCTTTTACCTTTAATTTGACATTCATATCCCTCACTATGACCTCGACCTGCTGCAGCCAATAGAAGGATTGAAATTCAGCCCATCTGTCCAACCAGAGAAGAGGACCTGTCCTACATCAGTCAGGGGCCCCCCGTCTACTCTAACCAGCTCGTCATGGGGGTCCCCGTTCTCCCATTCGAGGGCCGCTCATGACACCGATCTGGCGGCGGCACAATCCCGTTGTGTGGCAGGCTGTGAAGTAACGGGCGGCAGGGAGGGAGGGGTGGACGGTAATCGGAACAGTCTAGCTCATGGGCCCCCGGGGAGATAATCTTGGTAAAGTCCTTGACAGTTTCTTCTCTGACATCAGCCGTGGGGAAAACATGGTGGGCGGAGGATGGAGACATTAGTAACTCGGCCTCTAGCAGCCAATTTCCATCTCCTGGCTGTGCCCAGCGCCCATCGATCGCCTATCTCCTGAGGAATCGTCTACAGGGCACTCAGCGCTCAGCACCTTTCCTGCCAAACCTCGGTGGTCATGTCACCTCATCAGTCAGGCCACAGATCTGTTATCTCCATCACCGAGTACTGCTAGAACCCCCAGGACCAGGGGGGGCAACATGGCGACCTATCAATCCATACCTGAGTACTGCCAGAACCCCCAGGCCCAGGGGGGCAACATGGTGACCTATCAATCCATGCCTGAGTACTGCCAGAACCCCCAGGCCCAGGGGGGCAACATGGTGACCTATCAATCCATGCCTGAGTACTGCCAGAACCCCCAGGACCAGGGGGGGCAACATGGCGACCTATCAATCCATACCTGAGTACTGCCAGAACCCCCAGGCCCAGGGGGGCAACATGGCGACCTATCAATCCATGCCTGAGTACTGCCAGAACCCCCAGGCCCAGGGGGGCAACATGGCAACCTATCAATCCATACCTGGGTACTACCAGAAACACTGGACCCAGGAGGGCAACATGGCGACCTATCAATCCATGCCTGATACTTCAAGAACCTTCAGGCCCACGGGGGGGGGGGGGCAACATGCCAATCTATCAATTCATTCCTGAGCACTACTAGAACTATTGGACCCTGGGGGGGGCAACATGGCGACCAATAAATCAATGACTGAGCACTTTTAGAACGTCGGGGGGGTCAGGGGGGCAACATGGCAACCAATCAATCCAGCATTGGGTACCATCAAGACTACCAGGGCTAGGGGGCAACACAGTGACCGATCAATCCATCGCTCATATCTCCAGCGCCCCAGATGGAATGAAGATCACAGCAGACTCGATTGGTCGATCTTACCAATAATCGGGCCAATGCAATGACAATGTCCATGGAGTAGAATACTGGAAGTTTCCAAAACTAACAAACTGATTATGCCAACAGGAATCCGCGGCCGACCGCCGAATGTGAAGAAGACACTACACATACAGACCCCCCCCCCCCCAACACGCTGTATTCTATAGGTGACACTACAGACCCCCCCCAACACGCTGTACTCTATAGGTGACATCACAGACCCCCCCCCCCAACAGCATGTCTTCTATAAGTGACAGTACAGACCCTCAACACCCCGTACACTATAGTAGACCTACAGAACCCTAACACCCTGTACTCTGTAGGTGACCATATATAACATTGTATTCTATGGGCGACAGTATATCATGTTGGATTGTATAGGCGACTGTATAATACATAGGTTTTCATAGGTGACAGTATATCAAATTGGACTCTGAAGGTGACAGGATAACACATTGAACTCTATAGGTGACAGGATAACACATTGATAACTATAGGTGATGGTATAACACATAGGTTTCCATAGGTGACAGTATATCCCATTGAACTCTATAGGTGACAGTAGATCACATTGGATTATATAGGTGACAGTATATCACATTGGACTCTATAGGTGACAGTATATCACATAGGTTTCCATAGGTGACAGTATATCACATAGGTTTCCATAGGTGACAGTATATCACATCGAAGTCTATATGTGACAGTATATCACATTGGACTCTATAGGTGACAGTATATCACATTGGACTCTATAGGTGACAATATATCACATTGGACTCTATAGGTGACAGTATATCACATTGAAGTCTATAGGTGACAGTATATCACATTGGACTCTATAGGTGACAGTATATCACATTGGACTCTATAGGTGACAGTATAGCACATTGAACTCTATAGGTGACAGTATATCACATCGAACTCTATAGGTGACAGTATATCACATTGGACTCTATAGGTGACAGTATATCACGTTGAAGTCTATAGGTGACGGTATATCACATCGAACTCTATAGGTGACAGTATATCACATCGAACTCTATAGGTGACACTATATCACATTGAACTCTATAGGTGACAGTATATCACATTGAAGTCTATAGGTGACAGTATATCACATTGAAGTCTATAGGTGACAGTATATCACATTGAAGTCTATAGGTGACAGTATATCACATTGAAGTCTATAGGTGACGGTATATCACATCGAACTCTATAGGTGACAGTATATCACATTGAACTCTATAGGTGACAGTACAGACCCTAAGACACTTTGCAGTGACTCTATAGGCCCAAACACAACATATGAAGTGTGGACGGGCTATACGGGCTGCAGCCTATAGAGAGAAGGTTGTGGGGTCGCCGGCTCTGACTGTAGGAAGCCATTCTTTGCATTGATTGGTTGAGGAAATGATTCCAGGTTGTGATTTGACACATCATTTGATACACAGAATCCCCCCGATAAGAAGAAATGCGGCGATGGGCAGACGCGGCGCGTTCCTCCTATACACAGGCGACGGTTTATTTCCCAGAATCCCCCCCGATTCCCAGACTCCCCGGGGACCCTGAAACTTTGCGAGAGTTTGGAGAATCAATTCCAGGCACTTGTGATTGGGAGCGGCGGGGTCACCGCGTTCTCCGCCCCCCCCCCCCCCCCCCCGATAGGAATCAGACTATTTGGAGAATGAGAGATAATTGAAATGATTAATTAATTTAACAAGACTTAGTTCCGCCTCCAGCGCACAGCTGCAGAGGAATCGCATTAATTTCTGATTTTCTTGGTAATTTGGCTGATGATGAATCTGGGGGGGGGGGGTCTGAGATTTGGGGGGGGGGTGGGGGGTTATATTAATCTGTCTATAGATAGATTTATTGTCCTGTAACTGACATCTTCACATCGTGTCCCTGACCAGGGATAAAGGGGAACCCCAACCAGGGATAAAGGGGGACCCCGACCAGGGATAAAGGGGGACCCCGACCAGGGATAAAGGGGGACCCCGAACAGGGATAAAGGGGGACCCCGAACAGGGATAAAGGGGAACCCCGACCTGGGATAAAGGGGGACCCCCACCAGGGATAAAGGGGAACCCCCACCAGGGATAAAGTGGAGCCCCCCGACCAGGGATAAAGGGGAACCCCCCCGACCAGGGATAAAGGGGAACCCCCCAACCAGGGATAAAGGGGAACCCCCACCTGGGATAAAGGGGAACCCCCACCAGGGATAAAGTGGAGCCCCCCGACCAGGGATAAAGGGGAACCCCGACCAGGGATAAAGGGGAACCCCCCGACCAGGGATAAAGGGGGACCCCGACCAGGGATAAAGGGGAACCCCGACCTGGGATAAAGGGGGACCCCGACCTGGGATAACATCCGGGAAGGGCACCGCAAGAGCAACGCGTTTTCCGCACATTCACTGTATTGATAATAATGATTCACCCAACCCCCATCCCCACCATCTATGAGAGAGAGAGATAAAAAGATATTGATTAATGAATAGATATATATTAATGGATAGGTATTGTTTAATAGATAGATATTGATTAATGGATACATAGGTATTGATTGCTGAATAGAAATAGATAGATATTGATTGCTGAATAAATAGATATATAGATTGATGTTGATTGATGAATAGAGATAACTAGATAGATAGATAGATAGATAGATAGATAGATAGATAGATAAATGACCCATCCCAGACAGAATCCGCTTTGGTATCTCTCATCCTCCGGGATTCGCTGATCTTCCCAGTGTCAGAGATTCCTTCTATCAGTCAAGTATTGATCTATTGATGGATATGTCATAATGGTCCGTGGAATCAATCGATCAGTATAGTGCTCAGTACTGATACATTGTTGTCTTCTCTCTGCACTCCTCATTCTAGAATTGATTTTATTGGTGAAACTTTTATCGGAAGGATCGGTCGCAGCGATTGGCGCGGTCCGTGTTGCTCGGACTCAGCATGTGTAACGTCGTCTTTTCCGATCGCCCTCCTGCCCCACACCCCGATCTCTCGCAGTACCACGGCGGCAGATCTCGCAGGTTCTGGTTGGAATATTTTGGACGCACAATGTTTGCAGAGACAAAAACTGCAGCTGGTGATGCAGCGCGATAATGTCTACAAACGGTAAAAATAAATCGGCGTCGCCTCGTCTCGCGCAGAACGAAGATGTGTCTCGCGCTCGATTGAAACGTTTCTATCATTCCATTTTCTTTGATTTCTCTTTTTTTTATATATTTTATTTTTTTATCCTTTACCTTTTCAACATCTCGTGCTAAAAAAAAACTGTCAATCCGACACCTCGACGCCGACTTCGCTAAATTGCCAATATATATTTCAAGCAATATTTTAGCGAATCCGCGTAAATCGCCAGAGGTTATTCTCATTAAAACCAAAATGACATGGTTTAATTAGTTGTAAATAAGAGAGATGAATTAAATAAGCCCTCCCCCCCGCCCCCGAACCTTCGGGTGCGACGGTGCGAATTCCATCTGTCGCCAATTGTGTAATTCTGCCAAAGACGGATACCGGCGGAGACGCAATGACAAACAGGTCGCTTTTAAATAAATATCTTATTAGCTGAGTGAAGTACACTGACAAAGAATAATTTATTCTCCTTTAAACTGCTCTCGACAATTTCAGGTGTTTCCAAATGAGATCACAGAAGAGTGATTAAATGCATCTGATAACAAGGCACACATTGCCGAAATTACTCACTGCCTCATTTTATGATTAATTAAACATGTAGATTAAAGTTGCAAAAGAATTTAGATTAATGAGCAAGTTAAGTCTTGCTGATATAAGTGAATTGGGAATTGGATGCTCCGAGGAACTTTATAAACATGCATTTTATAATGAGAGAGACAAGGCTGCATGTTCCGTGCCGGTCACCAGGGCCTTCCGCGATTCACTCTTTTTTAACGCGCTTTGACAGCTTTCAAATAACATCCGACTGGAGGCTTTAAACTTTGTAAAGCAAGGCGGCGCCGAGCCGAGATGGCGGTAACGCTACTTCTCCGTATCTCCCAGGTAATGACCCCCCCCCCATCCGTTACAGCAGCTGTGCGCTGTAATCATCGGCCCCCATTGTTCTCTGGGTGGCTTCCTGGTTAAACGCGGTTACGTAACGCGCGCCGAATATGTGAGGAGGGAAAACAAAAATGTCTTTCTTCTTTTTTTCTCTCTCTCTTTCAAAATGAAGAGCTCTTATTGGGAGCCCGTGTAAATGACGGACGCAAAGCGCAGGGGGGCGAATGTGTCACGCAATCCGCTTCCAATGTAACGCCTTATCTTGCATTCACACCTGAGCGTAGGTCGTTCGGTCGTTTTTTCGGGCATTTGGTCGCGCGTATTCATGCTTATTTGCGCGTTTGCATACAGCGTCGTCCGACATTTTTGTACTTCGACGTTTTTTATTTTAGCCAATAGGAAAAATTATCATCTTTTCATCACTTGTTGCTATGTTGGTAGATTTTTTTAATCTTCTGCATGGGCGACAAGTTCTATTGATTAAAGCGACGAAACGCCCGTAGCAAACGCCCGTTGTCGCGCAAGTCGCTTGAATCGAGCGTTTCCATTACTTTCTATGGGAAATGGAAACGCTCAAATACGACCAAACCGCACGATACGCGCGACAAAAAAAAGGTCCGGGACTTGTTTGAGCTTCGCGCGACAGGCGTTCGGCGTTCAGGTGTGAACAGTCACCATAGCAAATAATGTAATTTCATCCCTCTGTCGTTTGTGAGCGTAGTGCTTCAGGCGTAAAAACGCCTAGGTGTGAATGGAGCCTAAGGCTGCATTCACACCTAGGCGTAGGCAATAGCGTCGTTTTCCGGCGTTTTTTTTAGGCGTTTTTTTCGCGCGTATTCATGCTAATATGCGCGTTTGCATACAGCGTTGTCCGACGTTTTTGTACTTAGACGTTTTTTTTTTAGCCAATAGGAAAAACTATCATCTTTTCATCACTTGTTGCTATGTTGGTAGATTTTTTTAATCTTCTGCATGGGCGACAAGTTCTATTGACAAAACGCCCGTAGCAAACGCTTGTTGTCGCGCAATACGCGCGTATCTGGCGTTTTACATTGATTTCAATGGAAAACCAAAAACGCTCAAATACGCGCATATCGCGCGTATTGCGCGACAAAAAAGGGTCCGGAACTTCTTTTGACTACAGGCGATGCGCGTTAGGCGCATCAGCGTGCAGATGTGAACCATCCCCATTGACTAACATTGTATTTTGTCCCTCTGGCGTTTGTTCGCGTCGCGCTACATGCGACAAAACGCGAAGGTGTGAATGGGGTCTAAGGCTGCATTCACACCTGAGCGTTTTGTCGCCTGAAGCGCAATGCTCAAACGCTAGAGGGGAAAAAATACATTATTCTCAATGGAGACGGTTCACATCTCCACTCTAAAACGCCTGACGCCGAACGCCTGAAGCATGAAGCTCCAAAACGCCTGACGCCGAACTCCTGAAGCTCAAACAAGTTCCAGACCCCGGAATTGGGCAGATTTGGGCGTTTTTGAACGTTTGTATTCCCATAGAAAGTAATGGAAACGCTCGATTCAAGCGTCTAGCGCGACAATGAGCATTTCTACGGGCGTTTTTTTCGCTTTAATCCGTTCTGTGAAATAGAACATTTCACCCAGGCAGAAGATAAAAAAAAATCTACAAACAAAGCAACAAGTGATGAAAGAGATGATCATTTTTCCTATCGGCTAAAATAAAAAACGTCAAAGTTCAAAAACGTCGGACGACGCTGTATGCAAACGGGCGAAAAGGGGGGGATTCGCACGACAAAACGTCGGGGAAAAACGACCAAAAACGCTACGCTCAGGTGTGAATGCAGACTCAAAAAAAGCGGAAAGCGGAGGCACGGAATGGCGTTCTGTCCTGCGTCCAAGCGGAGATAGATAGATATTGGTAAATAGAGAGAGAAAGAGAGAGATATTGATGGATAGATAGATATATATTGATGGATTCTCTCTCTTTTAAAACAAAGAGCTCTTAAAAATTCAGGCATTACACATTTGAAGCGGATTTCATGACACATTCCCCCGCGCGTTTCGTCCTTAATTTACACTGGCTCCCAATACAGCCGCACAAAAAAAAAAAAGAGAGTGGACGGAATGGCTTTCTGTCCCACGTCCAAGCGGAGATAGATAGATAGATAGATATTGATGGATAGATAGATAGATAGATAGATAGATAGATAGATAGATAGATAGATAGATAGAGAGATAGAGAGATAGATAGATAGATAGATATTGATGGATAGATAGATAGATAGATAGATAGATAGATAGATAGATATTGATGGATAGATAGATAGATAGATAGATAGATAGATAGATAGATAGATAGATAGATAGATAGATAGATAGATAGATATTGATGGATAGATAGATATATAGATAGATAGATAGATAGATAGATAGATAGATAGATAGATAGATAGAGAGATAGATAGATATTGATGGATAGATAGATAGATAGATAGATAGATAGATAGATAGATATTGATGGATAGATAGATAGATAGATAGATAGATAGATAGATAGATAGATATTGATGGATAGATAGATAGATAGATAGATAGATAGATAGATAGATAGATAGATAGATAGATAGATAGATATTGATGGATAGATAGATAGATAGATAGATAGATAGATAGATAGATAGATAGATAGATAGATATTGATGGATAGATAGATATATAGATAGATAGATAGATAGAGAGAGAGATAGATAGATATTGATGGATAGATAGATAGATAGATAGATAGATAGATAGAGAGATAGATAGATAGATAGATAGATAGATAGAGATAGATAGATAGATAGATAGATAGATAGATAGATAGATAGATAGATAGATAGATATTGATGGATAGATAGATATATAGATAGATAGATAGATAGATAGATAGATAGAGAGATAGATAGATATTGATGGATAGATAGATAGATAGATAGATAGATAGATAGATAGATAGATAGATATTGATAGATAGATAGATAGATAGATAGATAGATAGATAGATAGATAGATAGATAGATAGATAGATAGATAGATATTGATGGATAGATAGATAGATAGATAGATAGATAGATAGATAGATAGAGAGAGAGATAGATAGATATTGATGGATAGATAGATAGATAGATAGAGAGATAGATAGATAGATAGATAGATAGATAGATAGATAGATAGATAGATAGATAGATAGATAGATAGATAGAGATAGATAGATATTGATGGATAGATAGATAGATAGATAGATAGATAGATAGATAGATAGATAGATAGATAGATAGATAGATAGATAATGAGAGAGAGAGATTTTGATGGATAGAGAGAGAGAGAGAAATTGATTCTCTCTCTTTTAAAAACAAAGAGCTCTTAAAAATTCAGGCATTACATTTGAAGCGGATTTCATGACACATTCGACCCCACGCGTTTCGTCCTTAATTTACACGGGCTCCCATTATGGTGACACACAGGGGGGGAAAAAGAGCAGACGCTGGAGGTTTTCTGTCCCATGTCCAAGTGGATATCGATAGATAGATAGATAGATAGATAGATAGATAGATAGATAGATAGATAGACGATAGATAGATAGATAGATAGATAGACGATATATAGATAGATAGACGATAGATAGATAGATAGATAGATAGATAGATAGATAGATAGATAGATAGATAGATAGATAGATAGATTCTCTCTTTTAAAATATATAACAAAATAGATACAGTAGATATTGATGGATGGATTCTCTTGCTTTTAAAATAAGGAGCTCTAAAAAATTCAGGCGTTACATTGGAAGCAGATTGCGGGACACATTCACTCCTGCGCTTTTCGTCCTTAATTACATGGGCTCCCAATATGGCGGCATGCGGGGGAAAAAACGGACGCCGGAGGTTTTCTGTCCCATGTCCAAGTGGATAATCGATGGATACATAGATAGATAGATAGTTATCTAAGAGTTCTTAAATATTCAGGTGTTACATTGGAAGCGTGACGCATTTTCCCCCGCGCTTTGCGTCTTTAATTTACACAGGCTCCCAATATGGCGGCACAATAAAAAAGAAAAAAAAGCAGACATCGGAAGTACGGAATGGCTTTCTGTGCCGTGTCCAATCGTATATCGATGGTAAGAGGGCTCTACAAAGTATTGACTCCGGGGGGCGCCATACAAATGCCCCTCCCCCCCCCCCACACACACACTTTTCACAGATTTATTTGTATAATTTTCCTTCCACTTCACAATTATGTGACATTTTGTGTCTCTCACATAAGATCCCAATAAAATACATTTACGTTTTTGGTTGTAACCTGAGAACATGTGGGGAAGGGGTGTGAATACTTTTTTCCAGGCACTGTATATAGAGGGGTGTGAATACTTTTTCCTGGCGCTGTATATAGAGGGGTGTGAATACTTTTTCCTGGCGCTGTATATAGAGGGGTGTGAATACTTTTTCCAGGCGCTGTATACAGAGGGGTATGAATACTTTTTCCAGGCGCTGTATACAGAGGGGTGTGAATACTTTTTCCAGGCGCTGTATATAGAGGGGTGTGAATACTTTTTCCAGGCGCTGTATATAGAGGGGTGTGAATACTTTTTCCTGGCGCTGTATATAGAGGGGTGTGAATACTTTTTCCAGGCACTGTACATAGAGGGGTATGAATACTTTTTCCAGGCTCTGTACATAGAGGGGTGTGAATACTTTTTCCAGGCGCTGTATATAGAGGGGTGTGAATACTTTTTCCAGGCGCTGTATATAGAGGGGTGTGAATACTTTTTCCTGGCGCTGTATATAGAGGGGTGTGAATACTTTTTCCAGGCACTGTACATAGAGGGGTATGAATACTTTTTCCAGGCTCTGTCTATAGAGGGGTATGAATACTTTTTCCAGGCTCTGTCTATAGAGGGGTGTGAATACTTTTTCCAGGCACTGTATACAGATATTAATAGTTAGATATTGACGGATGGATTATTTCTCTTTTCATATTCAGGCGTTATATTCTAAGTGGATGGCGTGACGCATTCGCCCCCGCGCTTTTTCGCCTTTAATTCACATGGGCTCCCATTACGGCGGCACAATAATAAAATAAAGTGGGCGGCGGCGGCGGCACGGAACGGCTTTCTGTCCCGGGTCCAAACGTAAAATGGAAAGCTGAGGCCCGTCCAAGCCGAGGGGCCGCCCGCCGGAGTCGCTAAGAGTACTTCGGAGAATTACAATCGCTATTTCGATACAAATGATACTTTTTCAGGCGGATTATTTTACAGAGGAGCGGCACAGATGTGCGAACACACGAGGGGGGGGAGGGGGGGGGGTCACGTGACCGCAGCCGCAATGTGACATGACAGAAAAATATTCTTCCATTTTAATAAGCAGTATAATGAATTATTGTCACTTCAAAAGTAACTTTCAGTATTTCTGTATCTTTCCACTTTTCTTTTCAATGTCCTTATTTCTTCTGAGAAATCCTCACTTCCTGTTCTTCTGTCTGTAACTCCACACAGTAATGCGAGGCTTTCTCCCTGGTGTGAAGAAAGCCTCCTGAGGGGGGAGGGGGCGAGCAGGAGGGTCAGGACACTCTCTACTTTGCAGATAGAGAAAGGAGCTGTGTGTTAGCGGGCGTCCTGACTCTCCTGCTCACCCCCTCAAGAGGCTTTTTCCACACCAGGGAGAAAGCCTCGCATTACTGTGTGGAGTTACAGACAGAAGAACAGGAAGTGAGGATTTCTCAGAAGAAAGAAGGACATTGGAAGGATGAGGTAAGTGAAGGAGGACGGCACTGAGGTAAGTGAAGGAGGACGGCACTGAGGTAAGTGAAGGAGGACGGCACTGAGGTAAGTGAAGGAGGACTGCACTGAGGTAAGTGAAGGAGGACGGCACTGAGGTAAGTGAAGGAGGACGGCACTGAGGTAAGTGAAGGAGGACGGCACTGAGGTAAGTGAAGGAGGACGGCACTGAGGTAAGTGAAGGAGGACGGCACTGAGGTAAGTGAAGGAGGACGGCACTGAGGTAAGTGAAGGAGGACGGCACTGAGGTAAGTGAAGGAGGACGGCACTGAGGTAAGTGAAGGAGGACGGCACTGAGGTAAGTGAAGGAGGACGGCACTGAGGTAAGTGAAGGAGGACTGCACTGAGGTAAGTGAAGGAGGACTGCACTGAGGGAAAGGAAGATATTTAGGGGGGGGGAATGTTTCCTTTACAACCCCTTTAAGAGGAAGTTTCTTTCCAGTCTGAACTTCTACAAACGTCGATCACTATGACACATGACAGAGCCCAACGCCGGCAGAGAAAAATGAAAACATATGTGTGAGATTACTGACCACACCGAGCATCTTTCCTTCTTCCTCTACGCTCTGGATAGTGGGGGAGAGGAGAGAAGGACGGCTCTGGGATGCCGGAGATGAGGACTGGCCCCGGGGCCCTGGGCCCCCTTCCCCCCCCCCCATTTGGAGGCAGTTGCACTAATTACGACTCCATATCACCCCCCCCCCCTGGACCCTCTGACCCCATATCACACCCCCCGGAACCCTCCGACTCCATATCACACCCCCCAGAACCCTCCGACTCCATATCACACCCCCCCGGAACCCTCCGACTCCATATCACACCCCCAGGACCCTCCGACTCCATATCACACCCCCCGGAACCCTCCGACTCCATATCACACCCCCGGAACCCTCCGACTCCATATCACACACCCCTCCCCCCGGACCCTCCGACTCCATATCACACCCCCAGGACCCTCCGACTCCATATCACACCCCCCGGACCCTCCGACTCCATATCACCCCCCGGGAACCCTCCGACTCCATATCACACACCCCCGGACCCTCCGACTCCATATCACACCCCCCGGAACCCTCCGACTCCATATCACACCCTCCGGAACCCTCCGACTCCATATCACCCCCCGGGAACCCTCCGACTCCATATCACACCCCCCGAACCCTCCGACTCCATATCACCCCCCGGAACCCTCCGACTCCATATCACACACCCCTCCCCCCGGACCCTCCGACTCCATATCACACACCCCTCCCCCCGGACCCTCCGACTCCATATCACACACCCCTCCCCCCGGACCCTCCGACTCCATATCACACACCCCTCCCCAATATAAAGTATAGGAAGGCTTTGCTACCAAACCCCTTAAATGCAGCCAAGAACCAAATCAAGAAATATTGGCCCATCCAGAGAGGAATGAAGAATGGAGAAGAGGATGGAAGAGATCTCCATCCTGGGAAGAGCCAATCACAGGTGACAGAATATGGACAAGTCGTCACACTTTAAAAATTCTGACTCCTGTAGAACATCTTCTATCAGAGACTTCTATCAGTTCAGGAGCTGAGGCCTGCCGGAGAACAGGTGACTCCTCCGAGCGCGCAGAGAGTCTTAATCCCCTCCCAACCCCCCACCGTGCCGCTTTGTGTTTGTAATTATATGTATACTGGGTGAAGGTTTGTTCTGACGATCCGGGGCGTCCAAATCCGAGGAGAAACTCCCAGCATGTTCAATCCCGGGAAAAACTAACGTATCGTGGCCAATCTTTACTGTGACCACACACATTACTACGGATATCTCTCTCACCATTCATATAACAAATGATACTAAAACAGAGAGGAGAGGAGGAGGAAGAAAATAGGGAAAGGAGGAGAAGAGGAGGGGAGAGGATGAGGAAGAAGATAGGGAAAGGATAGGAAAAGGAAGAGAAGAGGAGGGGAGAGGAAGGGGCAACAGGAAGGGAACGGGGAAGAGGAAGAAAATTGGAAAGGAAAAGGAAGAGACACAGAGGAAGACAAGGAGAACAAGGAGAGGAAGAGAAGAAAAAAAGGAAGATGGGAAGAGGAGAAGAAGACGACGAGTAGAAGAAAAGAAGAAGCAGGAGAGGAAGAGGAATCGGAGAGGAGAAGAGAAGAGAGGGGAGGAAAATTAAGAAAAGAAGGAAAAGGGGAGGGAGAGGAAGAAGAGGGGAAAAGCAAAGAAAGAGGAGAGGAAGAGGATAGAAGAAGAAGAGGAAGATGAGCGGAAGAGGAAAGGAATAGAACGAGAAAAAAAGGTGAAAGGGAAGGAAAAGTAAGAAAAGAAAGAAAAGGCAGAGGAAGAGGGTGATGGAAGAAGAGGGGAAAAGTAAAGAAAGAGGAGAGGAAGAGGAGATAAAAAGATGAGGAAGGGAAGAGCAGAGAAAAAAAAAGAGGAAGGGAAGAGCAGAGAAAAAAAAGAGGAAGGGAAGAGCAAGGCAAGAGGAGAGGAAAAAAAGAGAAAGGGAAGAGGAGAGGAAAAGAAGAGAAAGGGAAGAGGAGAGGAAAAGAAGAGAAAGGGAAGAGGAGAGGAGAGGAAAAGAAGAGAAAGGGAAGATGAGAGGAAAAGAAGAGAACGGGAAGAGGAGAGAGTAGTGGGAAAAAAAGAGAAAGGGAAGAGGAGAGGAAAAGAAGAGAAAGGGAAGAGGAGAGGAAAAGAAGAGAAAGGGAAGAGGAGAGGAAAAAAAGAGAAAGGGAAGAGGAGAGGAGAGGAAAAGAAGAGAAAGGGAAGATGAGAGGAAAAGAAGAGAACGGGAAGAGGAGAGAGTAGTGGGAAAAAAAGAGAAAGGGAAGAGGAGAGGAAAAGAAGAGGATGAGGGAGAGGAGGAGAGGAGAATCAAGAAATGAAGAGGGAAAGGAAGAAGAGGGGAAAAGCAAAGAAAGAGGAGGGGAAGAGGATAGAAAAAGAAAAGGCAGAAAGAGGAGAGGAAGATGAAGAGGAGACAAAGAGGATATCAAGAGGAAGAGGAGAGGAAAAGAAAAGAAAAGGAAGGGAAGAGGAGAGGAAAAGAAGATGAAGGGAAGAGGAGAGGAAAAAAAGAGGAAGGGAAGAGAAGAGGAAGAGGGAGAGGAGGAGAGGAAAAAGAAAAGGAAGAGGAAGAAGAGGGAAAAAGCAAAGAAAGGTGAGAGGAAGAGGAGAGAAAAATGAAGAGGAGAGGAAGAAATAAGAAAAAGAAGGAAGAAAGAAGGAGGAGAGGAAGAGAAGAGAAAGAGGAAGAGAGGAGAATTAGGAAAAAAAGAAAGAATGGAAGAGGAAGAAGAAGAAGAGGGGAAAAGCAAAGAAAGGGAAGAAGAGGAAGAAGAAGAGGAGAAGACTGGAGAGAAGAGGCACGAGGCTCATATTCTAGGAAGGTTCTACAGATCTTCTCACACACTGTACAATGTATCAGAGTTCAGTTTTGAAAAGCCATTCCAGACCTCAAAAAAAAAAAAAGAAGAAGAAAAGAGAAGAGAATTTCCCTGAGTGCGGACAGTTGAGCGCGGACGGTTGAGCGCGGACGGTTGAGCGCTCGCTGAATCCTGCCAGATTGGTGGGAGCGCAGAAGAGGAGAGGGAATCTATAGATGGAATTAATGTTCCCCGGCACTATTAACATTCTCTAATTTGTCTGGTTATTTAATAACCTGCCATTGTGCCGTCTCCTCGGGGAGGGAAGGGGTTAATTACGCTTTTCCTTCCCTGGGACTCCGGGCGCTGTACGCGAGGCTCCAACGATGACAAAGATTATAAATTACACTCATTAACCCAACATGATTATCATATGGAGATTATCCGTGTACCTGTCACTTAGCCGTGTCCCCTGGATCACCATTTACACACAACTCCCCGTCCTACGTCTCCAATCAATTACCGCCACTCCTGGCACACCGCGCTCACTGCCGGCTGTCAGATATTATTACTTACTGAGAGCGCCAGATACTTCCACCATGGCCGCGCCTGACTATGTCCGTCTATGCAGGGAACGCACTTCGTGCTTCCATAGTGATAATAGAAACTTTGTATCGTCTTCAATTGGAATACATTTGTATCTGTGGCGTAATTCTTCAATCTCACAACAATTTACTTATTTCCATGGAAATGGTGGAAATCCTTCCGTGTGTGGAAACCCCAGCCAAGAATCCAGACACATCGCATGGCCACCACATCGCATGGCCACCAATAGGACCATTCCAGAGGTTCCAGAACAAGCTATTCTAAGATCCGAGGCCTGGCAACTTTCATCTACCCAAAGAGCGCCAACTGTCCCACCAGTGTGATAATGAGCCCCACCCCTTCATTATCACCTATAATACTTCTACCAGAGACCCTCACCAGCCCCCGGCCTGGAGATGAGAAAAGGGCTCAGTGATGCCGATAAAGCAGAAAGATAGAGAAAGCATGAAATAAGGGGGGAAAGGGAGGTGGTCATGGATGGGGGCACAATGCTGGAGATGGAGAGAGTTAGGGGACACAATGCTGGAGATGGTCAGAGTTGGGGGACACAATGCTGGAGATGGTCAGAGTAGGGGGACACAATGCTGGAGATGGTCAGAGTAGGGGGACACAATGCTGGAGATGGACAGAGTTGGGGGACACAATGATGGAGATGGTCAGAGTAGGGGGACACAATGCTGGAGATGGTCAGAGTTGGGGGACACAATGCTGGAGATGGACAGAGTTGGGGGACACAATGATGGAGATGGACAGAGTTGGGGGGACACAATGCTGGAGATGGACAGAGTTGGGGGACACAATGATGAATATGGACAGAGTTGGGGGACACAATGATGGAGATGGTCAGAGTAGGGGGACACAATGCTGGAGATGGTCAGAGTTGGGGGACACAATGATGGAGATGGTCAGAGTTGGGGGACACAATGATGGAGATGGTCAGAGTAGGGGGACACAATGCTGGAGATGGACAGAGTTGGGGGACACAATGCTGGAGATGGTCAGAGTTGGGAGACACAATGATGGAGATGGTCAGAGTTGGGGGACACAATGCTGGAGATGGACAGAGTTGGGGGGGACACAATGCTGGAGATGGTCAGAGTTGGGGGACACAATGCTGGAGATGGTCAGAGTTGGGGGACACAATGCTGGAGATGGACAGAGTTGGGGGACACAATGATGGAGATGGACAGAGTTGGGGGACACAATGATGGAGATGGACAGAGTTGGGGGACACAATGCTGGAGATGGTCAGAGTTGGGGGACACAATGATGGAGAGAGTTGGGGGGCACAATGTTGAATATGGACAGAGTTGGGGGGCACAATGCTGGAGATGGACAGAGTTGGGGGACACAATTCTGGAGATGGACAGAGTTGGGGGACACAATGCTGGAGATGGTCAGAGTTGGGGGACACAATACTGGAGATGGTCAGAGTTGGGGGACACAATACTGGAGATGGTCAGAGTTGGGGGACACAATACTGGAGATGGCCAGAGTTGGGGGACACAATACTGGAGATGGTCAGAGTTGGGGGACACAATACTGGAGATGGCCAGAGTTGGGGGACACAATGCTGGAGATGGACAGAGTTGGGGGGCACAATGCTGGAGATGGACAGCGTTGGGGGAGGGGGCACAATGCTGGAGATGGACAGAGTTGGGGGAGGGGGCACAATGCTGGAGATGGACAGAGTTGGGGGAGGGGGCACAATGCTGGAGATGGACAGAGTTAGGGGGCACAATGCTGGAGATGGTCAGAAAAAGGGGACACAATTCTGGGGCTGGTCACAAATGGCGACACAGTGGTGGAGTTAGAGACGGGGACACAGATAGATAGTCTCTATTATCATCCAGATCCCCAGAGATATCTCTGCTCCACCTTCCTTATATCTGAAGTATTGATCTATTGGAAGACGTGTCATATTAGGCCATTAAATCAACAGATCAATACTGAGATCTGCAGGTTCACACACACGAGCTGCGCACCGATACATTGTTCTTATTATTATTTCCTACGCAAGAAAAGTCGGAGCTGTCGGCGGATTTCTGGGAGGGGGTGTCACGCCCGTACCACCAGCGCTAAACACGAACATTTCCATCATGGAGTAAGCCGATCGCTCTCAGTTCATAATTCACACAAATCGATTTATCTCTCCCCTATGGCGCAGTTTGGACGGAGCGCGCTCTCTCTCCCTCTCCCTCTCTCTCTCTTGCTCTCTCCCTCTCTCTCTTGCTCTCTCCCTCTCTCTCCCTCTCTCCCTCTCTCTCTCCCTCTCTCTCTCTCTCTCTTGCTCTCTCCCTCTCTCTCTTGCTCTCTCCCTCTCTCCCTCTCTCTCTCCCTCTCTCTCTCTCTCTCTTGCTCTCTCCCTCTCTCCCTCTCTCTCTTGCTCTCTCCCTCTCTCCCTCTCTCTCGCGCTCTCTCTCTCCTTCTCTCTCTTGCTCTCTCCCTCTCTCTTGCTCTCTCTCTCATTCTCTCTCTCTCGTTCTCTCTCTCTCTCGTTCTCTCTCTCTCTCGTTCTCTCTCTCTCTCTCGTTCTCTCTCTCTCTCTCGTTCTCTCTCTCTCTCGTTCTCTCTCTCTCTCGTTCTCTCTCTCTCTCGTTCTCTCTCTCTCTCTCGTTCTCTCTCTCTCTCGTTCTCTCTCTCTCTCTCGTTCTCTCTCTCTCTCGTTCTCTCTCTCTCTCTCGTTCTCTCTCTCTCTCGTTCTCTCTCTCTCTCTCGTTCTCTCTCTCTCTCGTTCTCTCTCTCTCTCTCGTTCTCTCTCTCTCTCTCGTTCTCTCTCTCTCTCGTTCTCTCTCTCTCTCGTTCTCTCTCTCTCTCGTTCTCTCTCTCTCTCCTTCTCTCTCTTGCTCTCTCCCTCTCTCTTGCTCTCTCTCTCGTTCTCTCTCTCTCGTTCTCTCTCTCTCTCGTTCTCTCTCTCTCTCGTTCTCTCTCTCTCTCTCTCGTTCTCTCTCTCTCTCGTTCTCTCTCTCTCGTTCTCTCTCTCTCGCTCCCTCTCTCCCTCTCGCTCCCTCTCTCCCTCTCGCTCCCTCTCTCTCTCTCTCTCTCTCTCTCCCTCTCTCGCTCCCTCTCTCGCTCCCTCTCTCGCTCGCATGTAAATGAAACTTTGTCACGTTATAAATCTGGAGAGATGACGGAACAAAAGACCGACAGCAAGACTCGCCGTCATCGCTGCACAAGGGCAGAAAAGTGTGCCGAGCACAGCGCGGGGCCCCCGAGGGCCAAATTCTCCAGCTCCAATTATCCCACCTACTCCTTCACATTTTCCAAAATCTTATCCCAAATCACGCCGGGACCCTCCGCCTTCTCATTTCCTGTTATTGATGGTTATTGAATGTGAGAGCCGTGCGGGGGAGAGACGAGGACCTATTACACAGCGCGATGATGTCATTGCTGCGCCGCACAAGTCTCTGCGCTTCTTTATTCTGTCATTATTAGAGCCCAAAAGATCCGGAGTCAGCAAATCCCAACTTCTATTCCGGGACAGAGACTCAACCCAACCCGGGATTTATCATTTATATCTCCTTTCTATAACTCTCCTCTCCTGATATACTCTGCTGGAGGACTCTGCTCCTTCCTCTATAACTCTCCTCTCCTGATATACTCTCCTGGAGGACTCTGCTCCTTCCTCTATAACTCTCCTCTCCTGATATACTCTCCTGGAGGACTCTGCTCCTTCCTCTCTAACTCTCCTCTCCGGATATACTCTGCTGGAGGACTCTGCTCCTTCCTCTATAACTCTCCTCTCCGGATATACTCTGCTGGAGGACTCTGCTCCTTCCTCCAGAACTCTCCTCTCCTGATATACTCTGCTGGAGGACTCTGCTCCTTCCTCTATAACTCTCCTCTCCCGATATACTCTGCTGGAGGACTCTGCTCCTTCCTCCAGAACTCTCCTCTCCTGATATACTCTGCTGGAGGACTCTGCTCCTTCCTCTATAACTCTCCTCTCCGGATATACTCTGCTGGAGGACTCTGCTCCTTCCTCCAGAACTCTCCTCTCCTGATATACTCTGCTGGAGGACTCTGCTCCTTCCTCTATAACTCTCCTGATATACTCTGCTGGAGGACTCTGCTCCTTCCTCTATAACTCTCCTGATATACTCTGCTGGAGGACTCTGCTCCTTCCTCTATAACTCTCCTCTCCTGATATACTCTGCTGGAGGACTCTGCTCCTTCCTCTATAACTCTCCTCTCCTGATATACTCTGCTGGAGGACTCTGCTCTTTCCTCTATAACTCTCCTCTCCTGAAATACTCTGCTGGAGGACTCTGCTCCTTCCTCTATAACTCTCCTCTCCTGATATACTCTGCTGGAGGACTCTGCTCCTTCCTCTATAACTCTCCTCTCCTGAGATACTCTGCTGGAGGACTCTGCTCCTTCCTCTATAACTCTCCTCTCCTTATATACTCTGCTGGAGGACTCTGCTCCTTCCTCTATAACTCTCCTCTCCTGATATACTCTGCTGGAGGACTCTGCTCCTTCCTCTATAACTCTCCTCTCCTGAAATACTCTGCTGGAGGACTCTGCTCCTTCCTCTATTCCTCTCCTCTCCTGATATACTCTGCACTGCTGGAGGACTCTGCTCCTTCCTCTATAACTCTCCTCTCCTGATATACTCTGCTGGAGGACTCTGCTCCTTCCTCTATAACTCTCCTCTCCTGAGATACTCTGCTGGAGGACTCTGCTCCTTCCTCTATAACTCTCCTCTCCGGATATACTCTGCTGGAGGACTCTGCTCCTTCCTCTATAACTCTCCTCTCCTGATATACTCTGCTGGAGGACTCTGCTCCTTCCTCTATAACTCTCCTCTCCGGATATACTCTGCTGGAGGTCTCTGCTCCTTCCTCTATAACTCTCCTCTCCTGATATACTCTGCTGGAGGACTCTGCTCCTTCCTCAATAACTCTCCTCTCCTGATATACTCTGCTGGAGGACTCTGCTCCTTCCTCTATAACTCTCCTGATATACTCTGCTGGAGGACTCTGCTCCTTCCTCTATAACTCTCCTCTCCTGATATACTCTGCTGGAGGTCTCTGCTCCTTCCTCTATAACTCTCCTCTCCTGATATACTCTGCTGGAGGACTCTGCTCCTTCCTCAATAACTCTCCTCTCCTGATATACTCTGCTGGAGGACTCTGCTCCTTCCTCTATAACTCTCCTCTCCTGATATACTCTGCTGGAGGACTCTGCTCCTTCCTCTATAACTATCCTCTCCGGATATACTCTGCTGGAGGACTCTGCTCCTTCCTCTATAATCTCCTCTCCTGATATACTCTGCTCTGCTGGAGGACTCTGCTCCTTCCTCTATAATCTCCTCTCCTGATATACTCTGCTCTGCTGGAGGACTCTGCTCCTTCCCCTATAACTCTCCTCTCCTGCTATACTCTGCTGGAGGACTCTGCTCCTTCCCCTATAACCCTCCTCTCCTGATATACTCTGCTGGAGGACTCTGCTCCTTCCTCTATAACTCTCCTCTCCTGATATACTCTGCTGGAGGACTCTGCTCCTTCATCTATAACTCTCCTCTCCTGATATACTCTGCTGGAGGACTCTGCTCCTTCCTCTATAACTCTCCTCTCCTGATATACTCTGCTGGAGGACTCTGCTCCTTCCTCTATAACTCTCCTCTCCTGATATACTCTGCTGGAGGACTCTGCTCCTTCCTCTATAACTCTCCTCTCCTGAGATACTCTGCTGGAGGACTCTGCTCCTTCCTCTATAACTCTCCTCTCCTTATATACTCTGCTGGAGGACTCTGCTCCTTCCTCTATAACTCTCCTCTCCTGATATACTCTGCTGGAGGACTCTGCTCCTTCCTCTATAACTCTCCTCTCCTGATATACTCTGCTGGAGGACTCTGCTCCTTCCTCTATAACTCTCCTCTCCTGATATACTCTGCTGGAGGACTCTGCTCCTTCCTCTATAACTCTCCTCTCCTGATGTACTCTGCTGGAGGACTCTGCTCCTTCCTCTATAACTCTCCTGATATACTCTGCTGGAGGACTCTGCTCCTTCCTCTATAACTCTCCTCTCCTGATGTACTCTGCTGGAGGACTCTGCTCCTTCCTCTATAACTCTCCTGATATACTCTGCTGGAGGACTCTGCTCCTTCCTCTATAACTCTCCTCTCCTGATATACTCTGCTGGAGGACTCTGCTCCTTCCTCTATAACTCTCCAGAAATCTCTGTCCACCCTTCACACACACACAGATATCGATCTATAGAGGGAGAGGAGACTCTCGCCAGGCTGCGGTTGGACGGACACCGAAGATGGAAGCTGCGCTATTTATAGCGGGGTGTGCGTTGTTGTATCACACGCATTCTCTCGTGTTTCAGGTGTAACTTACAGTGTGACCCAATGGTCCCAAAACAGCCCAGTTCATATTATTGTCAATCGCTTTCAATATGACAAGACCGCACTTTAAATAGCAGCGCGCGGTTCCCATTGCCGCGTTCTTGGCGCCCGTCTCGGGTTACCGCCGTGCTGGCAGAACAATGATGGCTGACAAAACACCGGCGGGGTTGTTTCAGGTAAAATCCTGCGTCCCTCAGGCTGTATGAAGACATTAAAAAACGAGGGGTCCTTCTATCACCGGCCTGTCAGCGGAGCCGCGAGCGCCAATTAATCTCGGCGTGCCGAGTACCGGCGCTACAGAGCGGTAATAGGAGCCGTCAGCTGCAATTAATATCTCCGTACAGATTTACATGGCGCTCGCACACCTGTTATTACAATATTTGTTACATCACGGGCCCCCGAGAGCTCCACAGCGCCACTCTGTGAGCGTCCTCGGTCCGCACTGCCGCTCCTCCTCGGTTCGCACTGCCGCTCCTCCTCGGTCCGCACTGCCGCTCCTCCTCGGTCCGCACTGCCGCTGCTCCTCGGTCCGCACTGCCGCTCCTCGTTATGACGCAGCGAGGACGCGGGTGACGGCACCCGATGATGAGGATACAACGGCGCAGACAGATGTCCAGTGCCACCAAAAAAATCACACAATGACCGGACCAAGCTGGACCAATGTATCCATGTAGAACATTGCCCATGCCTGGAATTATTCTTCAAGGTAGTGGTGGTCAATTTTCTAGACATAGAGGGTCCCAGTTGTGGCCCCTGATATTCTTAGGGCCACACATAATATTCAGTATATGTAGTTCTATTTTGGATTGTCAAAGATGGGGGACACAATACTGGAGATGGTCAATGATGGGGGACACAAGGCTGGAGATGGTCAATGATGGGGGACACAATACTGGAGATGGTCAATGATGGGGGACACAAGGCTGGAGATGGTCAATGATGGGGGACACAATACTGGAGATGGTCAATGATGGGGGACACAAGGCTGAAGATGGTCAATGATGGGGGACACAAGGCAGGAGATGGTCAATGATGGGGGACACAAGGCAGGAGATGGTCAATGATGGGGGGACACAAGGCTGGAGATGGTCAATGATGGGGGACACAAGGCAGGAGATGGTCAATGATGGGGGACACAAGGCAGGAGATGGTCAATGATGGGGGACACAAGGCAGGAGATGGTCAATGATGGGGGGCACAAGGCTGGAGATGGTCAATGATGGAGGACACAAGGCTGGAGATGGTCAATGATGGAGGACACAATACTGGAGATGGTTAATGATGGGGGACACAAGGCTAGAGATGGTTAATGATGGGGACACAAGGCTGGAGATGGTGAATGATGGGGGACACAATACTGGAGATGGTCAATGATGGGGGACACAATACTGGAGATGATCAATGATGGGGGGCACAATACTGGAGATTGTCAATGATGGGGGACACAATACTGGAGATGGTCAATGATGGGGGACACAAGGCTGGAGATGGTCAATGATGGGGGACACAAGGCAGGAGATGGTCAATGATGGGGGACACAAGGCAGGAGATGGTCAATGATGGGGGACACAAGGCTGGAGATGGTCAATGATGAGGGACACAATACTGGAGATGGTCAATGATGGGGGACACAAGGCTGGAGATGGTCAATGATGGGGGGATACAATACTGGAGATGGTCAATGATGGGGGACACAAGGCTGGAGATGGTCAATGATGGGGGACACAAGGCTGGAGATGGTCAATGATGGGGACACAATACTGGAGATGGTTAATGATGGGGACACAATACTGGAAATGGTCAATGATGGGGGACACAAGGCTGGAGATGGTAAGAGATGGGAGACGCAAGGCTTTAGATGGTCAATGATGGGGGACACAAGGCAGGAGATGGTCAATGATGCGGGACACAAGGCAGGAGATGGTCAATGATGGGGGACACAAGGCAGGAGATGGTCAATGATGGGGGACACAAGGCAGGAGATGGTCAATGATGGGGGACAAAAGGCAGGAGATGGTCAATGATGGGGGACACAAGGCTGGAGATGGTCAATGATGGAGGACACAAGGCAGGAGATGGTCAATGATGGGGGACACAAGGCTGGAGATGGTCAATGATGGGGGACACAAGGCAGGAGATGGTCAATGATGCGGGACACAAGGCAGGAGATGGTCAATGATGCGGGACACAAGGCAGGAGATGGTCAATGATGGGGGACACAAGGCTGGAGAGGGTCAATGATGGGGGACACAAGGCTGGAGATGGTCATTGATGGGGAACACAATACAACCCAAAATTTGGGATTTTCTTTCACTTTCACTTTCAAACAGGACAAATAGGGAGGGGCGAATCTCCCAATTGGGGACACAGACAGCAATAAAAACCGGCGGGGGTTCTAATCCCTCCCCACTCCATCCAACACTAAGAAAAAGTTTTCCATTTCGCACACCTCCCAACTTTCTGAGATGGGAACGAGGGACACCTATCAGCAAACGTATGCAGGCATAGGACACACCCCTTGCCACGCCCTCTTAAAGGAGAATTGTACAAAAAAAACAAGATTTTTTTAAATCCACAACAACTTCTATTCCTTTATATCGGAATTTACAAATGCAGCAACTTAGAAATCAGATGAAAGATTTAGCGCCGGAAAACACATTTAGACAGATAAATAAAACGTTTTTTATATAGCATTTTATATACATCTATATAGATCAGACCAAAATGAGGGACTAATGAGGAGGAAAAGGGACAGAGGGACATTTCTCCAAATCAGGGGACAGACCCTCCAATTCCGGGGACAGTCCCTCCAATTCCGGGGACAGTCCCTCCAATTCCGGGGACAGACCCTCCAATTCCAGGGACAGTCCCTCCAATTCCAGGGACAGTCCCTCCAATTCCAGGGACAGACCCTCCAATTCCGTGGACAGACCCTCCAATTCCGTGGACAGACCCTCCAATTCCGTGGACAGCCCCTCCAATTCCAGGGACAGCCCCTCCAATTTCAGGGACAGCCCCTCCAATTTCAGGGACAGACCCTCCAATTCCAGGGACAGTCCCTCCAATTCCAGGGACAGTCCCTCCAATTCCAGGGACAGACCCTCCAATTCCGTGGACAGACCCTCCAATTCCGTGGACAGACCCTCCAATTCCGTGGACAGCCCCTCCAATTCCGTGGACAGCCCCTCCAATTCCGTGGACAGTCCATCGAATTTCAGGGACAGTCCATCGAATTTCAGGGACAGTCCATCGAATTTCAGGGACAGTCCATCGAATTTCAGGGACAGTCCATCGAATTTCAGGGACAGTCCATCGAATTTCAGGGACAGCCCCTCCAATTTCAGGGACAGCCCCTCCAATTTCAGGGACAGCCCCTCCAATTTCAGGGACAGCCCCTCCAATTTCAGGGACAGCCCCTCCAATTTCAGGGACAGCCCCTCCAATTTCAGGGACAGCCCCTCCAATTTCAGGGACAGCCCCTCCAATTTCAGGGACAGCGAATTTCAGGGACAGTCCATCGAATTTCAGGGACAGCCCCTCGAATTTCAGGGACAGCCCCTCGAATTTCAGGGACAGTCCATCGAATTTCAGGGACAGCGAATTTCAGGGACAGCCCCTCGAATTTCAGGGACAGTCCCTCGAATTTTAGGGACAGTCCCTCGAACTCTGGGGACAGTTGGGAGTGATGCCTTTAGTTCTACTTTCAGCGGATTGGCCGGACACTACACAGGCGTTATTAGGACCGGCTGACCAACCAATCAGACTCTATAGATTTCCCGGGCTGCACTGCCTCTGTATAAAAAGAAGGAACTACTTACAATTAGCGCAGGATAGCGGGCGGGTGGGCGGAGTCACTGGTGGGCGTCGGGTGAATTCATTAAACTGATCTGCAGGAAGAAGAGGAGAAGGAGATGAGAATGGCGACACATAGAATAGTACATAGAGCGGCGCACAGCGTTCCCAATCCCGCCTAGATCCGCCCTCCATGTCCCGCACTGAGGAGACCTAAATGTCAAGGGGTATGAATACTTTTTCAAGGCACTGTACATCCTGCAGATTTATGTTTTATATAAATGATGAAATGTTGGAGTATTGGAAGTATAGAGTGGAGTATATAGAGGGGAGTATATAGAGTGGAGTATATAGAGTGGAGTATATAGAGGGGAGTATATAGAGTGGAGTATATAGTGTGGAGTATATAGAGTGGAGTATATAGAGTGGGGTGAGTGGAGTGTATAGAGTGGAGTATATAGAGTGGAGTATATAGTGTGGAGTATATAGAGTGGAGTATACAGTGTGGAGTATATAGAGTGGAGTATATAGAGTGGAGTATATAGAGTGGAGTGTATAGAGTGGAGTATATAGAGTGGAGTATATAGAGTGGAGTATATAGAGTGGGGTATATAGAGTGGGGTATATAGAGTGAAGTATATAGTGTGGAGTATATAGAGTGGGGTATATAGAGTGGAGTATACAGTGTGGAGTATATAGTGTGGAGTATATAGAGTGGAGTATATAGAGTGGAGTATATAGTGTGGAGTATATAGAGTGGAGTATATAGAGTGGAGTATATAGAGTGGAGTATATAGTGTGGAGTATATAGAGTGGAGTATATAGAGTGGAGTATATAGGAGGGTATACAAGTCATTCTCTGGAGACACTTTTACAATCAGATCGGAGAGATCTCCCCACACACAGAGCTCCTCCCTCCCACCTACAGAGAACTCGTCTCATTTCCCCCCAAATCACCACAACATAGGACATGGCGCAGTACAAATGTGAGGAACTCGTTGTGCCCCTCCCCCCATAGACTGACGACCTTCTCCAGATCCACCCCCAACCCATAGAGGAGGACACGCCCCCCTCACATCTCCTCCAATCCTCACCTCCACACTGCTTTCCTATCACCCGCAAGAAGACCCCGCCCACTGACTTCCTGGTCACACATTTCACAGAGCCCGCCTTCTAAGAGGAGGAGTTTTAGGAGGCGGAGTCAGTACAGGATTCAGCAAGGTACCATGGGATATGTAGTCCTTTGAAGCTGCAAAGCATGCTGGGAATCTCTGAAGGCTGTGGGAGGAGATTTCCCAGCAATCTTACATTGGATGCTCAGTAATGTTTGTATTGTTGTCGCTGATGTTCAAAGGGCCCCCAGAATCCAGAGGGCCCCCGGAATCCAGAGGGCCCCCCTGCAGCCACACAGATTGTACAAATGATCGGACCCTCAGTATTGGTTCCATATCCCCCCCTCCCCCCTCCCCCGCGCTGTCATTACATTATGATGTCACTGCTGTCACACGCTTTTAGTCCTCGTCATGTACAACGCCGCAGAATATGTCAGCACCACAAAATCTGATAATATCTCCACCGAAATACGACCGCAGACACCAAAATACGACCGCCGATGCCGAAATACGACCGCCGACGCCGAAATACGACCGCCGACGCCGAAATACGACCGCAGACGCCGAAATACGACCGCAGACGCCAAAATACGACCGCAGATGCCGAAATACGACCGCCGATGCCGAAATACGACCACAGACGCCAAAATTCCGACCGCCGACGCCGAAATACGACCGCCGACATACGACCGCCGACATACGACCGCAGACACCGACACTCACCACAGAGGTCAAATGAGAGAGACGGGCAGTGAGGCTTCGCCGCGCCGACTTCATCACATTATCCGCCAATTCTCCACAATTAATTACCAATTATTTATAGAGCCGAGGATCTGACAGCGAAGAGACTTCAACCCCCGATATCCTCCCGCTGTCATCCCAACCCTCCAAACCACGGCGACAGAAACGCGTCAGCGCGACTTTCCGACCCTCCAAACCACGTTGCCAGAAACGCGTCAGCGCGACTTTCCAACCTCCGAATCATGGAGCCAGAAACGCGTCAGCGCGACTTTCCAACCCTCCAAACCACGTTGCCAGAAACGCGTCAGCGCGACTTTCCAACCTCCGAATCATGGAGCCAGAAACGCGTCAGCGCGACTTTCCAACCCTCCAAACCACGTTGCCAGAAACGCGTCAGCGCGACTTTCCGACCCCTCAAATCATGGCGACAGAAACGTGTCAGCAGCGACTTTTCCCTCATTCCCCTCCGTACACCCCCCTCAGTCCCCTCCGTACACCCCCCTCAGTCCCCTCCGTACACCCCCCTCATTCCCCTCCGTACACCCCCTCATTCCCCTCCGTACACCCCCCTCATTCCCCTCCGTACACCCCCCTCATTCCCCTCCGTACACCCCCCTCATTCCCCTCCGTACACCCCCCTCATTCCCCTCCGTACACCCCCCTCATTCCTCTCCGTACACCCCCCTCAGTCCCCTCCGTACACCCCCCTCATTCCCCTCCGTACACCCCCCTCATTCCCCTCCGTACACCCCCCTCATTCCCCTCCGTACACCCCCCTCATTCCCCTCCGTACACCCCCCTCATTCCCCTCCGTACACCCCCCTCAGTCCCCTCCGTACACCCCCCTCATTCCCCTCCGTACACCCCCCTCATTCCCCTCCGTACACCCCCCTCATTCCTCTCCGTACACCCCCCTCATTCCCCTCCGTACACCCCCCTCATTCCCCTCCGTACACCCCCCTCAGTCCCCTCCGTACACCCCCCTCATTCCCCTCCGTACACCCCCCTCATTCCCCTCCGTACACCCCCCTCATTCCCCTCCGTACACCCCCCTCATTCCCCTCCGTACACCCCCCTCATTCCTCTCCGTACACCCCCCTCAGTCCCCTCCGTACACCCCCCTCATTCCCCTCCGTACACCCCCCTCATTCCCCTCCGTACACCCCCCTCATTCCTCTCCGTACACCCCCCTCATTCCCCTCCGTACACCCCCCTCATTCCCCTCCGTACACCCCCCTCAGTCCCCTCCGTACACCCCCCTCATTCCCCTCCGTACACCCCCCTCATTCCCCTCCGTACACCCCCCTCATTCCTCTCCGTACACCCCCCTCAGTCCCCTCCGTACACCCCCCTCAGTCCCCTCCGTACACCCCCCTCATTCCCCTCCGTACACCCCCCTCATTCCTCTCCGTACACCCCCCTCATTCCTCTCCGTACACCCCCCTCATTCCCCTCCGTACACCCCCCTCAGTCCCCTCCGTACACCCCCCTCATTCCTCTCCGTACACCCCCCTCATTCCCCTCCGTACACCCCCCTCATTCCTCTCCGTACACCCCCCTCATTCCCCTCCGTACACCCCCCTCATTCCTCTCCGTACACCCCCCTCATTCCCCTCCGTACACCCCCCTCAGTCCCCTCCGTACACCCCCCTCAGTCCCCTCCGTACACCCCCCTCATTCCCCTCCGTACACCCCCCTCATTCCCCTCCGTACACCCCCCTCATTCCCCTCCGTACACCCCCCTCATTCCCCTCCGTACACCCCCCTCATTCCCCTCCGTACACCCCCCTCATTCCTCTGTACACCCCCTCATTCCTCTCTGTACACCCCCCTCACTCCTCTCTGTACACCCCCCCTCATTCCCCTCCGTACACCCCCCTCATTCCTCTCCGTACACCCCCCTCATTCCTCTCCGTACACCCCCCTCAGTCCCCTCCGTACACCCCCCTCAGTCCCCTCCGTACACCCCCCTCATTCCCCTCCGTACACCCCCCTCATTCCTCTCCGTACACCCCCCTCATTCCTCTCCGTACACCCCCCTCATTCCCCTCCGTACACCCCCCTCAGTCCCCTCCGTACACCCCCCTCATTCCTCTCCGTACACCCCCCTCATTCCCCTCCGTACACCCCCCTCATTCCTCTCCGTACACCCCCCTCATTCCCCTCCGTACACCCCCCTCAGTCCCCTCCGTACACCCCCCTCAGTCCCCTCCGTACACCCCCCTCATTCCCCTCCGTACACCCCCCTCATTCCCCTCCGTACACCCCCCTCACTCCTCTCCATACACCCCCCTCATTCCCCTCCATACACCCCCCTCATTCTCCTCCGTACACCCCCTCATTCCCCTCCGTACACCCCCCTCATTCCCCTCCATACACACCCCTCATTCCCCTCCACACACCCCCCTCATTCCTATACATAATGAAATGGGGCCCCTCAGGGGAGATGTGGGGGGATGGTACAGATTGTGTCGGATTCATGGTGGAGGAAATTATCAGAAAACAATAAATACATTCCGACACATTGTGAATCGCTCTTCGGAGGACGGCGGGCAGGTAAGAAATGTTGCGGATAGTTCTTATATATAAAAATAAAAAACTCCTCGCTGCGATTTCTGAATTCCGCGGACGGTCGGAATCGCACATTTTTCTCGCAAGAACTCGGCGCTTCGGCCGTCGCACATTTCAATCTCATGCTGAATTTCCCCGGAATGGAATGAAGTGATCCGGAAAGGACGGGGTTACCGACGGCCCCGAGAACCTCCGCCGCGTCTCACGCCGCCCATCAAGACAATTATCTGACGCACATTTGACTATCAAATCGCCCCGCGAGGACATAGGGAAATCCGCCCGCCGCCACTTCCCTCATTTGTTTTTTGATTAACAAATTCATTTGTAGACGGCAGAAAATAAATCGCCAAAATCACGTCAGATGTTTGTTTAACATTTTTATCAAGAAACCAAATTCCGTTCTCACCGCCGCCCATTGTCAGAGCGCGAGAAACGCGTCGGCGCCCCGCAACAACCAATCACACATTATACATTGATATAGCGCTGTATACAGATCACTGAGCCAATCACATCAGTCTCTGTACAGAGGAGCTTACACTCTAATGTCCCCTCCCCCCCACATCACATCAGTCTCTGTACAGAGGAGCTTACACTCTAATGTCCCCTCCCCCCCACACATGACATCAGTCTCTGTACAGAGGAGCTTACACTCTAATGTCCCCTCCCCCCACAGTCACATCAGTCTCTGTACAGAGGAGCTTACACTCTAATGTCCCCTCCCCCCACATCACATCAGTCTCTGTACAGAGGAGCTTACACTCTAATGTCCCCTCCCCCCCCACATCACATCAGTCTCTGTACAGAGGAGCTTACACTCTAATGTCCCCTCCCCCCACAGTCACATCAGTCTCTGTACAGAGGAGCTTACACTCTAATGTCCCCTCCCCCACATCACATCAGTCTCTGTACAGAGGAGCTTACACTCTAATGTCCCCTCCCCCCCCCCACATCACATCAGTCTCTGTACAGAGGAGCTTACACTCTAATGTCCCCTCCCCCCACATCAGTCACATCAGTCTCTGTACAGAGGAGCTTACACTCTAATGTCCCCTCCCCCCACAGTCACATCAGTCTCTGTACAGAGGAGCTTACACTCTAATGTCCCCTCCCCCCCCCACACATCACATCAGTCTCTGTACAGAGGAGCTTACACTCTAATGTCCCCTCCCCCCCACAGTCACATCAGTCTCTGTACAGAGGAGCTTACACTCTAATGTCCCCTCCCCCACAGTCACATCAGTCTCTATACAGAGGAGCTTACACTCTAATGTCCCCTCCCCCCCACATCACATCAGTCTCTGTACAGAGGAGCTTACACTCTAATGTCCCCTCCCCCCACATCAGTCACATCAGTCTCTGTACAGAGGAGCTTACACTCTAATGTCCCCTCCCCCCCACATCACATCAGTCTCTGTACAGAGGAGCTTACACTCTAATGTCCCCTCCCCCCCACATCACATCAGTCTCTGTACAGAGGAGCTTACACTCTAATGTCCCCTCCCCCCCACATCACATCAGTCTCTGTACAGAGGAGCTTACACTCTAATGTCCCCTCCCCCCCACATCACATCAGTCTCTGTACAGAGGAGCTTACACTCTAATGTCCCCTCCCCCCCACATCACATCAGTCTCTGTACAGAGGAGCTTACACTCTAATGTCCCCTCCCCCCACATCAGTCACATCAGTCTCTGTACAGAGGAGCTTACACTCTAATGTCCCCTCCCCCCCACATCACATCAGTCTCTGTACAGAGGAGCTTACACTCTAATGTCCCCTCCCCCCCCACATCACATCAGTCTCTGTACAGAGGAGCTTACACTCTAATGTCCCCTCCCCCCACATCAGTCACATCAGTCTCTGTACAGAGGAGCTTACACTCTAATGTCCCCTCCCCCACAGTCACATCAGTCTCTGTACAGAGGAGCTTACACTCTAATGTCCCCTCCCCCCCACAGTCACATCAGTCTCTGTACAGAGGAGCTTACACTCTAATGTCCCCTCCCCCCACACATCACATCAGTCTCTGTACAGAGGAGCTTACACTCTAATGTCCCCTCCCC
The DNA here is from genome assembly GCF_905171775.1 of Rana temporaria. Classification (NCBI taxonomy): domain Eukaryota; kingdom Metazoa; phylum Chordata; class Amphibia; order Anura; family Ranidae; genus Rana; species Rana temporaria. The sequence goes on from NC_053499.1 coordinate 941,472, forward strand.
CCACATCACATCAGTCTCTGTACAGAGGAGCTTACACTCTAATGTCCCCTCCCCCACACAGTCACATCAGTCTCTGTACAGAGGAGCTTACACTCTAATGTCCCCTCCCCCCACAGTCACATCAGTCTCTGTACAGAGGAGCTTACACTCTAATGTCCCCTCCCCCCACATCACATCAGTCTCTGTACAGAGGAGCTTACACTCTAATGTCCCCTCCACCCACATCACATCAGTCTCTGTACAGAGGAGCTTACACTCTAATGTCCCCTCCCCCCACACATCACATCAGTCTCTGTACAGAGGAGCTTACACTCCAATGTCCCCTCCCCTCACAGTCACATCAGTCTCTGTACAGAGGAGCTTACACTCTAATGTCCCCCCCCCCACATCACATCAGTCTCTGTACAGAGGAGCTTACACTCTAATGTCCCCTCCCCCCCCACAGTCACATCAGTCTCTGTACAGAGGAGCTTACACTCTAATGTCCCCTCCCCCCACATCACATCAGTCTCTGTACAGAGGAGCTTACACTCTAATGTCCCCTCCCCCCACATCACATCAGTCTCTGTACAGAGGAGCTTACACTCTAATGTCCCCTCCCCCACAGTCACATCAGTCTCTGTACAGAGGAGCTTACACTCTAATGTCCCCTCCCCCCCACAGTCACATCAGTCTCTGTACAGAGGAGCTTACACTCTAATTTCCCCTCCCCCCCACAGTCACATCAGTCTCTGTACAGAGGAGCTTACACTCTAATGTCCCCTCCCCCCTACATCACATCAGTCTCTGTACAGAGGAGCTTACACTCTAATGTCCCCTCCCCCCACAGTCACACCAGTCTCTGTACAGAGGAGCTTACACTCTAATGTCCCCTCCCCCCCACATCACATCAGTCTCTGTACAGAGGAGCTTACACTCTAATGTCCCCTCCCCCCACAGTCACATCAGTCTCTGTACAGAGGAGCTTACACTCTAATGTCCCCTCCTCCCCCCCCCCCCCACATCAGTCTCTGTACAGAGGAGCTTACACTCTAATGTCCCCTCCCCCCACAGTCACATCAGTCTCTGTACAGAGGAGCTTACACTCTAATGTCCCCTCCCCCACATCACATCAGTCTCTGTACAGAGGAGCTTACACTCCAATGTCCCCTCCCCCCCCACATCACATCAGTCTCTGTACAGAGGAGCTTACACTCTAATGTCCCCTCCCCCCACATCACATCAGTCTCTGTACAGAGGAGCTTACACTCTAATGTCCCCTCCCCCAGTCACATCAGTCTCTGTACAGAGGAGCTTACACTCTAATGTCCCCTCCCCCCCACACATCACATCAGTCTCTGTACAGAGGAGCTTACACTCTAATGTCCCCTCCCCCCACATCACATTAGTCTCTGTACAGAGGAGCTTACACTCTAATGTCCCCTCCCCCCACATCACATCAGTCTCTGTACAGAGGAGCTTACACTCTAATGTCCCCTCCCCCCCACAGTCACATCAGTCTCTGTACAGAGGAGCTTACACTCTAATGTCCCCTCCCCCCCACATCACATCAGTCTCTGTACAGAGGAGCTTACACTCTAATGTCCCCTCCCCCCCACACAGTCACATCAGTCTCTGTACAGAGGAGCTTACACTCTAATGTCCCCTCCCCCCCACAGTCACATCAGTCTCTGTACAGAGGAGCTTACACTCTAATGTCCCCTCCCCCCCACATCACATCAGTCTCTGTACAGAGGAGCTTACACTCCAATGTCCCCTCCCCCCACAGTCACATCAGTCTCTGTACAGAGGAGCTTACACTCTAATGTCCCCTCCCCCCACATCACATCAGTCTCTGTACAGAGGAGCTTACACTCTAATGTCCCCTCCCCCTCACAGTCACATCAGTCTCTGTACAGAGGAGCTTACACTCTAATGTCCCCTCCCCCCCACAGTCACATCAGTCTCTGTACAGAGGAGCTTACACTCTAATGTCCCCTCCCCCCCACACATCACATCAGTCTCTGTACAGAGGAGCTTACACTCTAATGTCCCCTCCCCCCACAGTCACATCAGTCTCTGTACAGAGGAGCTTACACTCTAATCCCCCTCCCCCACAGTCACACACTATTATTATTATACATTTATATAACTCTGACATATGCCGCAGCGCTGTACAGAGATCGCTGTGGAATTGCATTGTGGGTAATGGTTGGTTGCGGACGGAATTTTATTATTTCTGGAAAGAATTCTCGTGTGATTTATTCGGGAAGGTCTGGCGTTTTTCTGCGGCGGCCGGTGAGGATTCCCAGGACGGAGGATCTTCCCAGCGCAGATTAGCGCGGTGACATCGCCCATAAATCGCATTTTATGCCTCCATCAGATAAGGGGGCGGACGGGATCGGCGCTGCGCCGGGCCTCAGATATTTTCTTACATCTGCTTCTCGCCGGAGACAAATGAGCCTTTTCTGCTGCCTGGTGCTGACACGCTGCGATTTTCCAGACGCCGCGCACATACGGTGTGTATTATCATTAGAACAGGTGGGTCATGCCGGAGGTCACCGGCGCTTTTTGTTCGCGAGGCCAAAACACGCGGTTCTCATTATCCTTCTTATAAACAGAAGCACTTAATAAAAATATATCATCGCAGGAACGTTCGTGGCCCCCGCGCTTCGCACCGCCCGCCGCCGACTGACAACGCCGCACCCAAGAACGCAAACGCCAATTTTCCTAGGCTGGGGGAGGGGGGGGGATTGTTTTTTTTATCGGAGTGTTAGAAACGCACAGCTGAAGAGCCGCCATCTGACATCGGCGCCGTTTTGTTGGATTCGGGGTGAGAGAACGGCGTGAAAAGCTTTGTCGAGAATTCTGAGGTGTCGATGGACGCAGATGCACTGTCACTGAACAATCGCAGCGAGACAATGTCTGAGCCGCCGACGCCGCTAATTATCGTCTGCTGAGCCGCCGCAACGATACGCTCCGAGAACGCGGCTCTGCCAAGGAGAGCGGGAATCTGCCCCGGGAATTCTCCACCCTAAGGATCCCAATTTAGGCCAAATTCCCACTCTGGACCTCAAAGTCGCATGACGAGTCGCACCGCCATGTTTTCTGTTCATATATTTTCGACTTAAAGGTCGCTGCGACTTCCTGAACAACTTTGATGCGATGGCGGGCCAACTGGACTTCAACGTAAAGCCCTCAAAAGTCGCATGAAAGCTGCACCTGAATGATAGACACGCGACTTGTGTGCGATTTTGTAGAGCACGCGTTTTCAAAGCCAAAGTCGCAACAAAATTGTAATCAGCTTCGGTTCCCACCATTGCGACCTGAAAGTCACGCGATTTCACTGCGATTTTTGCCACAATTTTGATGCCACTTGAAGCGATGCCTGTGGACCTCAAGTTGCAAAGTCAGACCAAAGTCGCGCAGGGACTGCATTGAAGTCGCACAGATATGAACGCTACTCATCGGAAATCACGGGGTACGACTTGTCATGCGACTTTGCAGTCGCACTGGTGGAAATGTAGCCTCAAAAGTGGCATCAAGGCGCACTGATAAGTCGCAATGAAAATCGCACCATTTGTGAATGGAGTCTAATCAACTTATATTTTGCCGTGTCTGGTCCCTCCCCCGTCATTAGGGCAAGGTTTCCACTATTGCAACCCCAAAAAGTCGCACGATTTTCATGCAACTTGAAGCGATGCCCTGCGTATTCTTGATGTCTGCAGACCTCAAGTCGCATCAAAGTGGGGCCAAAAGTCGCGCGGGCACTACTCTGAAGTCGCACAGATATGAACGGTACTCACTGGAAATCATGGGGTGCGACTTGTCGTGCGTCCCAAGACGCACGACAAGTCGCACAAGTGGAAACCGAGCCCAACGCGCTCATTTTCATGATCTGCCGCGATTCATACCTAGTGATGTCATCACCGGGACTCTGCGCTTTTCTGTGCAATGCAGGAAGGTCGTGGCTGGTGGGAGGGGCCAGTTCACATCGCACGCAGTACAGTTCCTTTTTTTGGGCTTTAAAAACGCATGCGCAGAAGATGACATGGATTCCAATGACGTAGTTCATACCGGTGTGGTCAGTTCCAGTGCAGGGCGAGGGGGGTGCTTTGCGCCGCAGCAGCTTCATTTTCTATAGTACTAGATCCGTGTTTGGGTCTTCTTAAAAATGGTGGCCGGCGGAGACAACGTCTTCGCCGGCCGACATTTTTAAGAAGACCAAAACACGGCCCGCGGCGGCGAAAAATCGGGAAAAATATGATTTCCGGGACAAAATAAATCCGGGAAAAGGGTGTGAATCCCGGGAATGTCCTGGGCAATCCTACTCTTGTGCCCCTCCCCCCCCCAAAAAAGGCGTATAAAGTAAATCAACGCAAATTTTTCGACAATTCTTTATTTAAAAAAAGAAACAAATACAAAATGACATTAAAAGAAATTACAACTAAATTTGTTACTTTTTCACTCGGAAATCCAAATCTTTGAATAGCCGAAATATCCGTCGGACTTTATATTCTTATAGAAACGGGCGTAGAAGGAGAACTTTCGGCGCACACGCTGAAATCGCAGTTGTGGGTGGAGTGTGCGGCCGTCGATCAGCGATACTCTGGGCCAGATTCACGAACAATTACGGCGGCGTAACGCATGTCCTTTACGTTACTCCGCCGCAAGTTTTCATTGTAAGTGCTTTATTCACAAAGCACTTGCGGCGGCGTAGCGTAAAGCCGTCCGGCGCAAGCCCGCCTAATTCAAATGGGGCGGGGACCATTTAAATTAGGCGCGTTCCCGCGCCGAACGTACTGCGCATGCTCCATTTTGAAATTTCCCGCCGTGCTTTGCGTGAAATGACGTCGCCCCCAACTTAATGTTTTGAACGGCGACGTGCTTTACGTACTTTCGTATTCCCGGACGACTTACGCAAAAAAAAAAATTGAAATTCGACGCGGGAACGACGGCCATATTTTAACATGGGCTGTCTATTGTTACACCACCTAAATAGCAGCCGTAACTTTGCGACGCGAAAAGCCGACTAGCGACGACGTAAGAGAATGCGACAAACGCGCGTACCTTCGTGGATCGCCGTAAACAGCTAATTTGCATACCCGACGCGGAAAACAACGCGATCTTCACCCAGCGGCCGCCAAAGTATTGCATTCTAAGATCCGAAGCCGTACGCCTGTCGGATCTTACCCAAATGCCGTCGTATCTTGTTTGTGAATTACAAATAAAGATACGACGCGGCAAATTTGAAAGTACGCCGGAGTATCAGCAGATACCAGCAGATCCTCCGGCGTATTTCTTCTGTGAATCTGGCCCATTGTATCCATTTCCTGCATTTATTGTATCAGATTGAGTCTGTTCATCAATAACTGAACACCGATCGTATCCGAACCTCCCGGCAGGCGTCTCGCCGTGCGCGGTCCACGTGCATTACATCATCAGAACGCCGAGCCGCGCATCCGCTGGCAGAGAACGGCGAATTGTGCAACCTCCGCGCCCCGCTGGAATGCGTCTTATCTGCTCGGTGTTTAGACAAAGAATTCCTCGCGGTGTGGGCTGCACGCCTCCCCCGTACAATTTCGCAAATTGCGGGCCCGGGCGGGGGCAGGGCCGCGGCGTCCCTCGGCCCGCGTAAATTGGTAGCTTATAAAAGGTGACGGCGGATTTGGAGGCGAAATGCATTTTCTCCGTCCCCTAAGAAGCCCCGAGACGGCTTCGGAAATCGGAAGATAATGGGTTTGTCGCTGACATTTTCCGCAAAGTGCACCGGGGGGCGTAGCAGACCCCCCCGCGTCAGAGGATGGCGCGTATTCTTTACAAAGGTCAGGTCCATCCTTGGAGGAACGCACAACGCGCTGGAAATTGTACCTGCGGGAGGCGTCCTCGCCAGGAAACGATGAGGCGCCGCCGCGGTTTACGGGAGGAAAATGTATTAAAATGATAATAATTAATAATGACTTATATGGCGCCACCCTATACCGCGGCACAGAGTGATGTGGAATATTCCCTCTTCGCACAATCTCCGGGGGCCGTCTCGCCATCTTTGCGTCTCGCCGGGAGGAGCCTCAGACGGTGGAACTCAATTGGATGAACATCCTCCTCCTTTGTGTTATCAATGAATCGATTCCGATTGGATGATAAAATCGATAAAATGTTTCTAATATTGCTGGAGACGCACAAAGAAAAGTAACCATCGCCGACCATAAACATCGCAAGTGCCAAATCACCGAAATCACACCGACACCGCGACATGTGAAGTCCAAACTCAGAGCCGAGGCCGCGAAGGGCGAACCGACAATAACTTACCTATCAGGGCGGGAAACGCACATTTCCCGACTTCTAATCCCGCCGCGCTTACTAAAAGGATCGCAAAACGACTGCGAACTACAAAAAAGAAAACAAGTTTCTATTGATGGGGGAGGGATTATTGTTGGATGACAAAACATTGTGTGCCATGGCTAGTTTGCTGCAGGAAAGTGGCGCCAAAAAAACCGCAAGACACGATGCCGGGTATCAGCTACCACTTTCCAAAGTGATGGGGGAAGGTTGTCATTTTTCGAGAAGGGTTCCTGTACCGCGACTCCCAAATCCGGTGACGGCGGATTTGGGAGGCGAAATGCATTTTCTCCGTCCCCTAAGAAGCCCCGAGACGGCTTTGGAAATCGGAAGATAATGGGTTTGTCGCTGACATTTTCCGCAAAGTGCACCGGGGGGCGTAGCAGACCCACCCCCCCCCCCGCGTCAGAGGATGGCGCGTATTCTTTACAAAGGTCAGGTCCATCCTTGGAGGAACGCACAACGCGCTGGAAATTGTACCTGCGGGAGGCGCCAGGAAACGATGAGGCGCCGCCGCGGTTTACGGGAGGAAAATGTATTAATATTATAATAATTAGTAAGGACTTATATGGCGCCACCCTATACCGCGGCGCAGTGCGATGTGGAATATTCCCTCTTCGCACAATCTCCGGAGACCGTCCCGCCATCTTTGCGTCTCGCCAGGAGGAGCCTCAATTGGATGAACTTCCTCCTCCTTTGTGTTATCAATGAATCGATTCCGATTGGATGATAAAATCGATAAAATGTTTCTAATATTGCTGGAGACGCACAAAGAAAAGTAACCATCACCGACCATAAACATCGCAAGTGCCAAATCACCGAAATCACACCGACACCGCGACACGTGAAGTCTAAACTCAGAGCCGAGGCCGCGAAGGGCGAACCGACAATAACTTACCTATCAGGGCGGGAAACGCACATTTCCCGACTTCTAATCCCACCGCGCTCAATAAAAGGATCGCAAAAAACTACAAATAAGAAAACAAGTTTCTATTGATGGGGGAGGGATTATTGTTGGATGACAAAACATTGTGTGCAATGGCTAGTTTGCTGCAGGAAAGTGGCACCAAAAAAACCGCAAGACACGATGCCGGGTATCAGCTACCACTTTCCAAAGTGATGGGGGAAGGTTGTCATTTTTCGAGAAGGGTTCCTGTACCGCGACGCCATCGGTGCGCCCTTTGCGATCTCCACCAGGGAACTACAAGTCCCAGCCCGCTCTGCAAAGGGAAGGGCGGCTTACACCTGTACTGCGACGCCATCTACACACCCTTGCGACCTCCACCAGGGAACTACAACTCTCAGCTCTGTCACGGGAAGGACGACTCACACTTGTACCGTGACGCCACCGGTGAGCTGTTGCGACCTTCACCAGGGAACTACAACTTTCCGCTCAGTGAGCTGGCACAAGGAACGCCATCTTCATGACCTTGTGACCTCCACCAGGGAACTCTCCACTCGGTGAGATGGCACAAGGACACCATCTACGCGCCCTTCACCAGGAACTACAACCCTCAGCTTGCTCTGTTATGGGAAGGACCTGTATCGCGACGCCACCGGTGAGCCATTGTGACCTCCACCAGGGAACTATAACTCTCGGCCCAGAGAAATGGCCCAAGGATGCCATTTACGTGCCCTTGCTAGTCGCGACCTCCACCAGGGAACTACAACCCTCAGCTTGCTCTGTCATGGGAAGGGCGGCTCACACTTGTACCGTGACGCCCCCGGTGAGCCATTACAAACTCCATCAGGGAACTACAACTCTCAGCTCAGCAAGATGGCGCAAGGACGCCATCTACACACCCTTGCGACCTCCACCACGGAACTACAACTCTTAGCTTGCCCTGTCATGGGAAGGACGACTCACACTTGTACCGTGACGCCCCCGGTGAGCCATTGCGACCTTCACCAGGGCACTACAACTCTCCGCTCGGTGAGATGGCACAAGGACGCCATCTTCATGACCTTGTAACCTCCACCAGGGAACTACAACTCTCCACTCGGTGAGATGGCACAAGGACACCATCTACGCGCCCTTCACCAGGGAACTACAACCCTCAGCTTGCTCTGTCATGGGAAGGGCGGCTCACACTTGTACCGTGACGCCACCGGTGAGCCATTGTGACCTCCACAAGGGAACTACAACTCTCAGCTCAGTGAGCTGGCGCAAGGACATCCTCCACGTGCCCTTCACCAGGAACCACAACCCTCAGCTTGCCCACTAGCGCACTGAGATGGCACAAGGACACCAGCTACGCATTTTTGCGAACTCCACAAGGGAACTACAACTCTCAGCCCGGTGAAATGGCACAAGGATGCCATCTACGTGCCCTTGCGAGTTGCTACCTCCACCAGGGAACTACAACTCTAAGCTTGCTCTGTCATGGGAAGGGTGGCTCACACCTGTACCGTGACGCCACCAGTGAGCCATTACAAACTCCATCAGGGAACTACAACTCTCAGCTCAGTGAGATGGCGCAAGGACACCATCTATGCGACCTCCACCAAGGAACTACAACTCTCAGCTCACTCTGCCACAGGAAGGGCGGCTCACACTTGTACCATGACCCCACCGGTGAGCCACTGCGACCGCCACAAGGGAACTACAACTCTCAGCTCAGTGAGATGGCACAAGGACGCCATCTACATGACCTTACAATCTCCACCAGGGAACTACAACTCTCAGCTCGGAGATGGCGCAAGGACTACAACTCTCAGCTCGCTCCGTCACGGGAAGGGCGGCTCACATTCTACAAACCTGGAACAGCGACATTTGCGGATATTTTTAGGTCCCTTTAACTAAGCGTTAGGATAAAAGATGGAACACAAGGCCCTCCTCCGCCTCGGCGTCTCCGCGGATCAGAGCGACCTTCGCCGATTGCGCGGTGGTTAAGGTCTCGGATTAATGGCGGCACTAATTGCTCCAACCAAAGTCTAATTTACATTGTTTCAGCGAGGTTAAAAAGAAGCGACATTTTGTAGAACGGGGAAAAAAGGAATCTTATTTATTCCTGCGACGCAACGATGACAATCGCGTTTGAAGGCGGAAATTCGATTTAATGAGATTCACCAACAAGATCTTTCTAAAAAGAAAAAAAAAAAAGTAACAACAATATTTCCCCGCCGACATTAAAGCGCGGCTCATTAGACCAAGACAAGCGCGGTGTGAAAAGACAGAGCGCACTTCAATCGGCCCTGGTATCTGCATGTTAATGAATTGTCTGCGGACGAGAACTGTCATAAAAAAAAAGTGCGCGGCGAAGAAAACAAAAAAACGCGCAAATGTTAAATCAAAGAAGAATCGGCGACCTGACACGGGAGCCAACGTGGCGCACAAAAGGAGGAGCACTCCGAACTCTTCTCAGAGACACAACGGGTTTTTTTTTTTTGCACATTCTCCGGCGTTCGCAGCCTGTCAGCGCCGCCGTGTCAAACACTTTCAACTGGCATCAGACAGATCGCGCCGAGCGCACAGCCGGTGTCACCCCCTCTGATCAGGCACGGCGAGGCCGGAGCGGTGGGCTTGTGGGGGGGTACGCGGCCCATCATAAAATGGCTCATTCACTCCTTTGCGCTGCCAGCGAGGCAGGTGTGACGTGTGAAAGGAAGCAGTCAGTCCATAACGACCCCCATTCTCCGGCACTAGAATCGCCCATTGTGCCGCCGCACACAAAGTGCCCATTCTACCTTTCCAGCGCCGCACAGGAAGTGCCGCCTCGCCACCGCAGACCGCGCTCAAAGCCCACTTTCATTCTCTGGATGGGAGAAGCTGGACGTTTCTCTGCGTCATTGTCATCCTCCTCTACACCGGGGGGGCCACCGGGCGCCAGGATGGTGGACCCCCCCCAATTCCCAGGGTATGGCTCATATTGTACTCTATGGGGTCTTCTGATTAAAGGGGAGCTGCAAAAAGTCCTTAAAGCCCAACTCCGGGATTTTCTAGGATATAAAAGGGTAAAATAAAAGCTGCAATATTCACCTCCGTTCCAATGCTGCCCCCCCCCCCCCTACAGCTCTGCTCATCCACCCACACTCCTCTTCTGAAATGAATGACCACTTCCTGTGAGCCCAGGGTTTCAGAGCCACACCCCCTGGGACTGAAGTGCCCAATTGTGGGGGTGTGTCTGACCTGAGATGAGAGGGGGCGTGTCTGACCGGAGAGTGCGCATATCTGACCATAGAGAGAAGTGTGTCTCGCAAGATGGGGGGTGTGTTTGACCAGAGATGGGGGGGGTCTGACCAGAGATGGGGGGTGTCTGACCAGAGATGGGGGGGGTCTGACCAGAGATATGGGGGGGTCTGACCAGAGATATGGGGGGGGTCTGACCAGAGATATGGGGGGGGGTCTGACCAGAGATATGGGGGGGGGGGGGGGTTCTGACCCAGTGCAGGTCTTATTCTTATGGGATGGCTCTGAACTCGGAATATGGAGTCACACATCTGTGACTTCAGTTGACCTCCCGCTACATCTGCGGACCAGAAGAACCCAGAAGATGGGGGGTGCGTTTGACCAGAGATGGGGGGGGTCTGACCAGAGATGGGGGGGGGGTCTGACCAGAGATGGGGGGGGGTCTGACCAGAGATATGGGGGGGGGGGGGTCTGACCCAGTGCGGGTCTTATTCTTATGGGATGGCTCTGAACTCGGAAGTCACACATCTGTGACTTCAGTTGACCTCCCGCTACATCTGAGGACCAGAAGAACCCGGAAGATGGGGCTCAGAATTGGAGGCCATGGGGGCACCCCAAATTCTTCTTTATTCAGGACCAATGAGGATCCCTTTCTGAGGGGTGATCACCATCCCAACCAATCAGAGGGGGATGCAGGAAGCAGACTTATGGGACCTGAAATGCAGGAAGCAGACCCATGGGACCCTAAAAGCAAAAAGCAGACCCATGGGACCCCAAAGTCTGGAACAGACCCATGTGACCCCAAATGCAGAAAGCAGACCCATGGGACCCTAAAAGCAAAAAGCAGACCCATGGGACCCCAAAGTCTGGAAGCAGACCCATGGGACCCCAAAGTCTGGAAGCAGACCCATGGGACCCCAAAGTCTGGAAGCAGACCCATGGGACCCTAAAAGCAAAAAGCAGACCCATGGGACCCCAAATGCAGAAAGCAGACCCATGGGACCCTAAAGTCTGGAAGCAGACCCATGGAACCCTAAAAGCAAAAAGCAGACCCATGGGACCCCAAAGTCTGGAAGCAGACCCATGGGACCCCAAAGTCTGGAAGCAGACCCATGGGACCCCAAAGTCTGGAAGCAGACCCATGGGACCCCAAAGTCTGGAAGCAGACCCATGGGACCCTAAAAGCAAAAAGCAGACCCATGGGACCCCAAATGCAGAAAGCAGACCCATGGGACCCTAAAGTCTGGAAGCAGACCCATGGAACCCTAAAAGCAAAAAGCAGACCCATGGGACCCCAAAGTCTGGAAGCAGACCCATGGGACCCCAAAGTCTGGAAGCAGACCCATGGGACCCTAAAAGCAAAAAGCAGACCCATGGGACCCTAAAAGCAAAAAGCAGACCCATGGGACCCCAAAGTCTGGAAGCAGACCCATGGGACCCTAAAAGCAGACCCATGGGACCCCAAAGTCTGGGAGCAGACCCATGGGACCCCAAAGTCTGGGAGCAGACCCATGGGACCCTAAAAGCAAAAAGCAGACCCATGGGACCCCAAAGTTTGGAAGCAGATCCATAGGACCCTAAAAGCAGGAAATAGACACATGGGACCCCAAAGTTTGGAAGCAGATCCATGGGACCCCAAATGCAGGAAACAGACCCATGGGACCCCAAATGCAGGAAACAGACCCATGGGACCCCAAATGCAGGAAACAGACCCAAAGCTGAATAAGGTGCATGAGCCAATTTGTCGTACATTGAAATGAATGGGCCGCCTTAGGTGTGTAGTGTGACAACGCACAGTAAAACGCACCTATGTGCGACACCTGGCGGTGCTAGTCATGGTATGAATTGGGGCCTCAGCCATCGTCTACCATTGCCTTGACTGAGAGAAGGACCCCCCCGGAGGGGGTGGAGCTGCGTCCATCAGATTGTGTCAGGGTCAGAGTTGAGTTTGGCGTAAATCCATCAATCTGCGTCTACAAAATTCGGAAAATTGGCGGCTTTTAATGCCCCCTCATCTCCTTGAACCTGAACCCCCCCCCCCCCACTTCCCTCGCCAGCCTGTGGCCCCTTATAGATTTCTAATAATGAACGCATTCGGATCTAGAAGACTTTTTGGCTGAATTCCGATCGATGGCGCTCGGCAGGACGCGGAAATAGAGAACGGGCGCCATTGTCCACACCTGTAGCCATAACTCAGGCGGATAATGTCCACGCCGGGCACTTTTATTCCGCTTCCTTCCTCTCATTTGCTTACAATGTCCTTCTGCGATCATCAGTCGCACATAATAGATGTCCCCGGGGCCGGGGGAGGGGGGAATAAAGGAAATTAAAAGTCATCATAAAAATTGCCTTCGATAAGGAGAGGTGAAAGGAGACGTTTTCGCACTTTTTTTTTTTTTTTTGCCGCTTACTGTAATATTCCCGTTTTACGTTCCTCGCCCCGCGTCCTCCATTGAGTCTCGTCATCCATATTTCATCCTGTTCTTCAGAATCGCAGCGGACGCCGGCGCAGCTCACCTACAACCGCCCTGCCAGGGAAGATTTGATGTTGCGGCATTGAGGCTGCGAAAGGGAAGAGAAGTGGTGAAAGGGCCCCGCGGTGTCACTGAGGACCCCAATGCGTCACAGAGTGTCAGGGATAACCCTTCACTGGGCCGGTCACATCGTTCCAACGGATCCTCCCCCGAGGAACAACATGGGCACCAGGGAGCCATAACCCGACATGGGCCCAGGGAGCCATAACCCGACATGGGCCCCAGGGAGCCATAACCCGACATGGGCCCCAGGGAGCCATAACCCGACATGGGCCCCAGGGAGCCATAACCCGACATGGGCCCCAGGGAGCCATAACCCGACATGGGCCCCAGGGAGCCATAACCCGACATGGGCCCCAGGGAGCCATAACCCGACATGGGCCCCAGGGAGCCATAACCCGACATGGGCCCCAGGGAGCCTGACATGGGCACCCGGGAGCCATAACCCGACATGGGCCCCAGGGAGCCATAACCCGACATGGGCCCCAGGGAGCCATAACCCGACATGGGCCCCAGGGAGCCATAACCCGACATGGGCCCCAGGGAGCCATAACCTGACATGGGCACCAGGGAGCCATAACCCGACATGGGCACCAGGGAGCCATAACCCGACATGGGCACCAGGGAGCCATAACCCGACATGGGCACCAGGGAGCCATAACCCGATATGGGCCCCAGGGAGCCATAACCCGACATGGGCCCCAGGGAGCCTGACATGGGCACCCAGGAGCCATAACCCGACATGGGCCCAGGGAGCCATAACCTGACATGGTCCCCCAGGGAGCCATAACCCGACATGGGCCCCAGGGAGCCATAACCCGACATGGGCCCCATGGAGCCTGACATGGGCACCCGGGAGCCATAACCCGACATGGGCCCCAGGGAGCCATAACCCGACATGGGCCCCAGGGAGCCATAACCCGACATGGGCCCCAGGGAGCCATAACCCGACATGGGCCCCAGGGAGCCATAACCTGACATGGGCACCAGGGAGCCATAACCCGACATGGGCACCAGGGAGCCATAACCCGACATGGGCACCAGGGAGCCATAACCCGACATGGGCCCCAGGGAGCCATAACCCGACATGGGCCCCAGGGAGCCATAACCCGACATGGGCCCCAGGGAGCCATAACCCGACATGGGCCCCAGGGAGCCTGACATGGGCACCCAGGAGCCATAACCCAACATGGGCCCAGGGAGCCATAACCTGACATGGTCCCCCAGGGAGTCATAACCCGACATGGGCCCCAGGGAGTCATAACCCGACATGGGCCCCAGGAGCCATAACCTGACATGGGCCCCGGGCTCTTGTCTTGGCCGGGGAATTTTAAGGATAAAGTATAACTGAAAGTAACCCGAGATCTCCACCGGGCACCGAGGAATTCCCCCCGAGAGCCGGGAAGGCCGACGCGTTTTATCACAGCAGCAGTGATAAGCCTCTGCAAATTCTAGAATAAAGTCCAAGAGATGAGCGCAGCCATCCAAGAAGAGCGGGGCCCCTGCATGTCACCTGGGGGCCCCGGGACTCGGCTGGAGGATCCCAGATACTTCACACAGAACTGATCATCAAGCGAGAAGAGCGATCATATCCGATCGTTCAACAGCGATGGCCAGAGAACCTGCCGATCTCATCAACCAATCAGAGTCCAGAGTTCCAAAGCCATATCAATAAATCATGATTTCTGATTGGCTGCCAGGTTCTGATCTGCCCAGATTGTGGACCCTTTTTTATTAAAGAGGACCTGTCATCGCGGATCGCTTTTCATGTTCGGAGCGGCATGCGGAGTACATATTTCATTAATAATTGATAGATGTTAAAGAGGACCTGTCATTGGAGATATGTGGTCAGGTGACATGCAGCGTGCTGAGCGATGTGTCAGTGTAATCCCTCCAGTCCTCAGAGATCACAGGACCCCCCCCCAGGCAATCCCCCCCCCCAGGCAACCCCCCCCCAGGCAATTCCCCCCCCCAGGCAATCCCCCCCCCCCCAGGCAATCCCCCCCCCCCCCCAGGCAATCCCTTCATCTGCTTCCCTATAATAACAAAGAGACCCTGTCACCAGACCGCTCATTTCAGCGCCACTCTTCCCATCGTGTATTTTATTCATGCGATTTCCTTTCTGTAGACATCTGAAATCCCCGCGGCTCCGGTCATCGACCCCCCCCCCTGCGGCTCCGGTCACCCCCCCCCCCCCCCCCGCGGCTCCGTTCACCCATTCCCCCCCCCCCCGCGGCTCCGGTCACCCCCCCCCCCCCCGCGGCTCCGTTCACCCATTCCCCCCCCCCCCCCGCGGCTCCGGTCACCCCCCCTCCCCCACAGAGCGCGCATGCATTCCCGCACATTTCGTTTCAATGGGCTTCCCTAAAAACGCAGAAAAAACACGCAAAAGAACTCCCTGAGCACTTCGCAAAATCACGCATCAGTGACGCACGGCAAAACGTAGCAGTGGCGGTGCGTCCATAGTGGGCGCAGGAGCGCCGCCCCCTCTGTCCTGCACCCGTCACTCAACGATAGATATATTCATACATTGCACGAATCTATGTATCGTCGCTGCTGCCGCCCCCTATTCAGGAGTCCGGCCCCCTGTTGAGCGCCGGCCATCTGAATAACGGTTTTGGAAGTGCACGATTAGAGGGTGCGCGATATACGCCGATACCCGCTTTCCCGCGCCGAGTTTGAATACTGCGCCGGCATATACCGAGCGCAGTACACTCGTGTATAGTCGGGCAGTCTCGGCTCCTCTCGCGCTGACGTCCTGAGCGTACAGGACGTCAGCGCGAGAGTAGCCGAGCCTGCCCGACTATACACGAGTGTACTGCGTTTGGTATATGCCGGCGCAGTATTCAAACTCGGCGCGGGAAACGAGCGGGGAGGATGCCGCAGACGGACGCCGGACCCGACGAAGAGGACACCCGAAGCCGCAGACGGACCCGACGAGGCCGCCTATGGACGCCGCGCAAGACACCAAAACCAAGTACAAAAATCTTTTTTCCACAGGAATTTCGGGGCAACTTTAGGGGTGCGCGCTGTACGCCAGAGCGTGCTATACCCCAATAAATACGGTAGTTACACTGTTGTATAGTTACATTGTTACATTGTTATATAGTTGTATAGTTACATTGTTATATAGTTCAATGACTATGTAGCCAAATTTTATAAAGGACACAAGTCCATCAAGTTCAACCAATAGAAAAAAAATTATAAAAAAATAGAATATCTTCCTATATAGAACCCCCCCCCCCCCCCCCCAGATGATCCCCGCCCCCCCCCCCACCCCCGCACGGGAGGAACAGAACGATCGGTGAATGTAAACCTGTTCCTCACCAGGCCGGGTGTCGCGGTCGGTTGCGATTTTGCGCTCGGGGGAATTACGTGTGAAGTTGGGCGGTTGCCGGGAACAGGTTGTAATCTAATCAGCGCCATTATCTGAAGGTTTCCTCACAATAACGCTCATCACAATTACGCTCAGCCGAGTAAAAGTACGACGATCCCGCCGCAGATGCGAGATTGTCAAAAGGCGAAAAACTCTGCGCCACTTTCCCCGCCGCTCGCCGTCCTTCATGTGTGAATGGACACTTGTGCTAATGCACCCGAGGTGTGAATGCAGAGCGGCGTCTCGCCATTGTTCCGCTTCCCCCGGATTGGTGACGCGCCGCGGCGCTGAATCCACCTCGAATTAACGGCTGCGAGCTCCAGCTGCCCCCATTATTATTTAATATGTCATTACCGCTTTGTTTTCTGGGTTCTGCATCATTAACGAGTCTATGTGAAGGACATCAAAGAGAGATCTCTACTCCCAAAACATATCGCATCCGTAATAAATGGCAAATAATTGGAATATGTTTAATCTCAAATCCCTTTTATTTTCCTGCGTTCGCAGCGCCGGGTAATAAATGCAAAACGCGACGCCTTAGAAGAAAAAATAAAATAATAAAATCAGAATTCTCAGATACAAAAAGGAAATTAACCTCAGAGACAGAAGACGGGAAGTCTCCGGAGGGTCCGGATCTATGTCATGTATAATGAATAACGTCCGACCCCGACGCAGGGAAAGGAGCGCAACCTCCACCGAGAGTCTCTCACACACAGACAACATCCCGCTATGAACTCCTCTCCCACCCTTCCCAAGAGGCCACCCGGCTACCGACTCCTCTCCCACCCTTCCCAAGAGGCCACCCGGCTACCGACTCCTCTCCCACCCTTCCCAAGAGGCCACCGACTCCTCTCCCACCATTGCCCAAGAGACCACCGACTCCTCTCCCACCCTTCCCAAGAGGCCACCCGGCTACCGACTCCTCTCCCACCCTTCCCAAGAGGCCACCGACTCCTCTCCCACCCTTCCCAAGAGACCACCCGGCTACCGACTCCTCTCCCACCCTTCCCAAGAGGCCACCGACTCCTCTCCCACCCTTCCCAAGAGGCCACGACTCCTCTCCCACCCTTCCCAAGAGGCCACCCGGCTACCGACTCCTCTCCCACCCTTCCCAAGAGGCCACCCGGCTACCGACTCCTCTCCCACCCTTCCCAAGAGGCCACCGACTCCTCTCCCACCATTGCCCAAGAGGCCACCCGGCTACTGACTCCTCTCCCACCCTTCCCAAGAGGCCATCCGGCTACCGACTCCTCTCCCACCCTTCCCAAGAGGCCACCGACTCCTCTCCCACCATTCCCCAAGAGGCCACCCGGCTACCGACTCCTCTCCCACCCTTCCCAAGAGGCCACCCGGCTACCGACTCCTCTCCCACCCTTCCCAAGAGGCCACCCGGCTACCGACTCCTCTCCCACCCTTCCCAAGAGGCCACCCGGCTACCGACTCCTCTCCCACCCCTCTCAAGAGACCACCCGGCTACCGACTCCTCTCCCACCCTTCCCAAGAGGCCACCCGGCTACCGACTCCTCTCCCACCCTTCCCAAGAGGCCACCCGGCTACCGACTCCTCTCCCACCCTTCCCAAGAGACCACACGGCTACCGACTCCTCTCCCACCCTTCCCAAGAGGCCACCCGGCTACCGACTCCTCTCCCACCCTTCCCAAGAGACCACCCGGCTACAGACTCCTCTCCCACCCTTCCCAAGAGGCCACCTGGCTACCGACTCCTCTCCCACCCTTCCCAAGAGGCCACCGACTCCTCTCCCACCCTTCCCAAGAGACCACCCGGCTACCGACTCCTCTCCCACCCTTCCCAAGAGGCCACCGACTCCTCTCCCACCCTTCCCAAGAGGCCACCCGGCTACAGACTCCTCTCCCACCCTTCCCAAGAGACCACCCGGCTACCGACTCCTCTCCCACCCTTCCCAAGAGGCCACCGACTCCTCTCCCACCCTTCCCAAGAGGCCACCCGGCTACAGACTCCTCTCCCACCCTTCCCAAGAGGCCACCCGGCTACCGACTCCTCTCCCACCCTTCCCAAGAGGCCACCGACTCCTCTCCCACCCTTCCCAAAAGGCCACCCGGCTACCGACTCCTCTCCCACCCTTCCCAAGAGGCCACCCGGCTACCGACTCCTCTCCCACCATTCCCAAGAGGCCACCCGGCTACCGACTCCTCTCCCTCCATTCCCAAGAGGCCACCCGGCTACCGACTCCTCTCCCACCCTTCCCAAGAGGCCACCCGGCTACCGACTCCTCTCCTGAAATACTCTGCACTGCTGGAGGACTCTGCTCCTTCCTCTATAACTCTCCTCTCCTGAGATACTCTGCTGGAGGACTCTGCTCCTTCCTCTATAACTCTCCTCTCCTGATATACTCTGCTGGAGGACTCTGCTCCTTCCTCTATAACTCTCCTCTCCTGATATACTCTGCTGGAGGACTCTGCTCCTTCCTCTATAACTCTCCTCTCCTGAGATACTCTGCTGGAGGACTCTGCTCCTTCCTCTATAACTCTCCTCTCCTGATATACTCTGCTGGAGGACTCTGCTCCTTCCTCTATAACTCTCCTCTCCTGATATACTCTGCTGGAGGACTCTGCTCCTTCCTCTATAACTCTCCTCTCCTGATATACTCTGCTGGAGGACTCTGCTCCCTCCTCTATGACTCTCCTCTCCTGATATACTCTGCTGGAGGACTCTGCTCCTTCCTCTATAACTCTCCTCTCCTGATATTCTCTGCTGGAGGATTCTGCTCCTTCCTCTATAACTCTCCTCTCCTGATATACTCTGCTGGAGGACTCTGCTCCTTCCTCTATAACTCTCCTCTCCTGATATTCTCTGCTGGAGGATTCTGCTCCTTCCTCTATAACTCTCCTCTCCTGATATACTCTGCTGGAAGACTCTGCTCCTTCCTCTATAACTCTCCTCTCCTGATATACTCTGCTGGAGGACTCTGCTCTGCCTACAATCAGCGTCTCTCCCGTTTAGAGCGCAGGGCGACATTCTCATGGTGATGAACGCGGCGGTCCCCGACTATGATTAGGCCCCCCGATATTATCCGTCTCAGCGAGGAAAGGTGGACGCCGCGCCTCACGTCTCTTCATCATCTTCTCTTCTCATTTCCCAACAAAATCGCACACAAAACACAACTTGCAATTTTCAGGAGAAACAAAACTAAAAAGATTTTGTTCTGTGGTTGAATGCACCAATCAGGCGCCGTACATTGTGTGCGCGTCTTCATCACGCTGGGCGGCGACAATTCGGGAAAAAGATTGTACAAAGACGTGAATTATATCATGAAAGCTGAACTCCGGGCACAAAAACGTTATATAAATTCCTCAATAGCCGACACAAAATCCAGATATTACCTTGTAGAAGTAGCCGTGACATCAGAGAGCAGAGCTGTGGGAGGGGTTCAGCAGGCTCCACCCACTACAGAAAACTAGAGGAGGGGGCGGAGACAAGACCAGCCCCCCCTGCACAAGGAGAGAGCAGAGCTGTGGGAGGAGACCAGTAAGTTCCACCCACTGCAGAAAACAACAGTAGGGGGTGGAGACAAGAGAATCCCCCTACACAAAAAGAGAGCACAGCTGTGGGAGGGGCCAGTAGGCTCCACCCATAAAATTACAGGAGGGGGTGGAGACAAGACCAGTCCCCCTACACAAAAAGAGAGCACAGCTGTGGGAGGGGCCAGTAGGCTCCACCCATAAAATTACAGGAGGGGGGTGGAGACAAGACCAGCCCCCCTACAGAAGGAGAGATCAGAAGTGGGCGGTCTTTATTACAGGAAGTCTCACACTGGATTCCTGCACAGATCCGGGAGAAGAAGTCACATGACCGATGGATTTATTACTCCCTAGATTGGACTCGGTGATATGACAACGACCATTATACAGCATGGAAACTCCATCACAAGGATCTCCATCCCCCATTGAAATGACATCACTGCCCCCCCCCCCGACACCAATGAGGAATTCATTATCCTCCAATAGAAGAACAACGAACAGCGACCCGCAGGGGGCCAATCATCACTCACCGCGCCACAGCGTCTGACATGTATATTTCTGTGTGTAGTCACAAAATTACTGACAGAGGTTATACTGCGCAGAGTCCGTATAGAGAAAGAAGAGATACCGAGAATTACAATTCAACTGTGATCCGATTATCGATCAGGAACCAATAGTACTGTACCATTGTGAGTGGTGATGGTGAAGATTGCGGTGTGGCGCAGTGCATTGTGAGTGGTGAAGATTGCGGCGTGGCGCAATGCATTGTGAGTGATGAAGATTGCAGCGTGGCGCAGTGCTATGTGAGTGGTGAAGATTGCGTTGTGGCGCAGTGCATTGTGAGTGGTGAAGATTGCGGCGTGGCGCAATGCATTGTGAGTGATGAAGATTGCAGCGTGGCGCAGTGCTATGTGAGTGGTGAAGATTGCGTTGTGGCGCAGTGCATTGTGAGTGGTGTAGATTGCGGTGTGGCGCAGTGCATTGTGAGTGGTGTAGATTGCGGTGTGGCGCAGTGCATTGTGAGTGGTGTAGATTGCGGTGTGGCGCAGTGCATTGTGAGTGGTGAAGATTGCGGCGTGGCGCAGTGCATTGTGAGTGGTGTAGATTGCGGTGTGGCGCAGTGCATTGTGAGTGGTGTAGATTGCGGTGTGGCGCAGTGCATTGTGAGTGGTGAAGATTGCGGCGTGGCGCAGTGCATTGTGAGTGGTGTAGATTGCGGTGTGGCGCAGTGCTATGTGAGTGGTGAAGATTGCGTTGTGGCGCAGTGCTATGTGAGTGGTGTAGATTGCGTTGTGGCGCAGTGCATTGTGAGTGGTGAAGATTGCATTGTGGCGCAATGCATTGTGAGTGGTGATGGTGAAGATTGCGGTGTGGGGCGCAGTGCTATGTGAGTGGTGTAGATTGCGGTGTGGCGCAGTGCTATGTGAGTGGTGAAGATTGCGTTGTGGCGCAGTGCATTGTGAGTGGTGTAGATTGCGGCGCAGTGCAGTGTGAGTGGTGAAGATTGCGGCGTGGCGCAGTGCATTGTGAGTGGTGAAGATTGCAGTGTGGCGCAGTGCATTGTGAGTGGTGAAGATTGCAGTGTGGCGCAGTGCATTGTGAGTGGTGAAGATTGCGGTGTGGTGCAGTGCATTGTGAGTGGTGAAGATTGCAGCGTGGCGCAGTGCATTGTGAGTGGTGAAGATTGCAGCGTGGCGCAGTGCTATGTGAGTGGTGTAGATTGCGGTGTGGCGCAGTGCATTGTGAGTGGTGATGGTGTAGATTGCGGTGTGGTGCAGTGCATTGTGAGTGGTGAAGATTGCGGCGTGGCGCAGTGCATTGTGAGTGGTGAAGATTGCGGCGTGGCGCAGTGCATTGAGAGTGGTGTAGATTGCGGTGTGGCGCAGTGCATTGCAATTGTTGATGGTGAAGATTGCGGCGTGGCACAGTGCATTGTGAGTGGTGAAGATTGCGGTGTGGCGCAGTGCTATGTGAGTGGTGTAGATTGCGTTGTGGCGCAGTGCATTGTGAGTGGTGAAGATTGCAGTGTGGCGCAGTGCATTGTGAGTGGTGAAGATTGCGGTGTGGCGCAGTGCATTGTGAGTGGTGAAGATTGTGGCGTGGCGCAGTGCATTGTGAGTGGTGTAGATTGCGGAGTGGCACAGTGCATTGTGAGTGGTGATGGTAATGATTGCGGTGTGGCGCAGTGCATTGTGAGTGGTGAAGATTGCGGTGTGGCGCAGTGCATTGTGAGTGGTGAAGATTGCGGTGTGGCGCAGTGCATTGTGAGTGGTGAAGATTGCGGCGTGGCGCAGTGCATTGTGAGTGGTGAAGATTGCAGCGTGGCGCAGTGCATTGTGAGTGGTGATGGTGTAGATTGCGGTGTGGTGCAGTGCATTGAGAGTGGTGAAGATTGCGGTGTGGCGCAGTGCATTGCAATTGTTGATGGTGAAGATTGCGGCGTGGCGCAGTGCTATGTGAGTGGTGAAGATTGCGGAGTGGCGCAGTGCATTGTGAGTGGTGTAGATTGCGGTGTGGCGCAGTGCATTGTGAGTGGTGAAGATTGCGGTGTGGCGCAGTGCATTGTGAGTGGTGAAGATTGCGGTGTGGCGCAGTGCATTGTGAGTGGTGTAGATTGCGGTGTGGTGCAGTGCATTGTGAGTGGTGTAGATTGCGGTGTGGCGCAGTGCATTGTGAGTGGTGTAGATTGCGGTGTGGCGCAGTGCATTGTGAGTGGTGATGGTAATGATTGCGGTGTGGCGCAGTGCATTGTGAGTGGTGAAGATTGCAGTGTGGCGCAGTGCATTGTGAGTGGTGTAGATTGCGGTGTGGCGCAGTGCTATGTGAGTGGTGAAGATTGCGGTGTGGCGCAGTGCATTGTGAGTGGTGATGGTAATGATTGCGGTGTGGCGCAGTGCATTGTGAGTGGTGAAGATTGCGGTGTGGGGCGCAGTGCACTGTGAGTGGTGAAGATTGCGGTGTGGCGCAGTGCTATGTGAGTGGTGTAGATTGCGGTGTGGCGCAGTGCACTGTGAGTGGTGAAGATTGCGGTGTGGCGCAGTGCATTGTGAGTGGTGTAGATTGCGGTGTGGCGCAGTGCATTGTGAGTGGTGAAGATTGCGGTGTGGGGCGCAGTGCATTGTGAGTGGTGAAGATTGCGGTGTGGCGCAGTGCATTGTGAGTGGTGTAGATTGCGGTGTGGCGCAGTGCATTGTGAGTGGTGTAGATTGCGGTGTGGCGCAGTGCATTGTGAGTGGTGAAGATTGCAGTGTGGCGCAGTGCATTGTGAGTGGTGAAGATTGCAGTGTGGCGCAGTGCATTGTGAGTGGTGTAGATTGCGGTGTGGCGCAGTGCTATGTGAGTGGTGAAGATTGCGGTGTGGCGCAGTGCATTGTGAGTGGTGAAGATTGCAGTGTGGCGCAGTGCATTGTGAGTGGTGTAGATTGCGGTGTGGCGCAGTGCTATGTGAGTGGTGAAGATTGCGGCGTGGTGCAGTGCATTGTGAGTGGTGAAGATTGCGGTGTGGCGCAGTGCATTGTGAGTGGTGTAGATTGCGGTGTGGCGCAGTGCATTGTGAGTGGTGAAGATTGCGGCGTGGCGCAGTGCTATGTGAGTGGTGTAGATTGCGGTGTGGCGCAGTGCATTGTGAGTGGTGAAGATTGCAGTGTGGCGCAGTGCATTGTGAGTGGTGTAGATTGCAGCGTGGCGCAGTGCTATGTGAGTGGTGAAGATTGCGGTGTGGCGCAATGCATTGTGAGTGGTGTAGATTGCGGTGTGGTGCAGTGCATTGTGAGTGGTGAAGATTGCGGTGTGGCGCAGTGCATTGTGAGTGGTGTAGATTGCAGCGTGGCGCAGTGCTATGTGAGTGGTGTAGATTGCGTTGTGGCGCAGTGCATTGTGAGTGGTGAAGATTGCGGTGTGGCGCAGTGCATTGTGAGTGGTGTAGATTGCGGTGTGGCGCAGTGCATTGTGAGTGGTGAAGATTGCGGCGTGGCGCAGTGCTATGTGAGTGGTGTAGATTGCGGTGTGGCGCAGTGCATTGTGAGTGGTGAAGATTGCGGTGTGGCGCAGTGCATTGTGAGTGGTGAAGATTGCGGTGTGGCGCAGTGCTATGTGAGTGGTGAAGATTGCGGTGTGGCGCAGTGCATTGTGAGTGGTGAAGATTGCGGCGTGGCGCAGTGCTATGTTAGTGGTGAAGATTGCGATGTGGCGCAGTGCATTGTGAGTGGTGAAGATTGCGGTGTGGCGCAGTGCATTGTGAGTGGTGAAGATTGCGGAGTGGCGCAGTGCATTGTGAGTGGTGAAGATTGCGGTGTGGCGCAGTGCATTGTGAGTGGTGAAGATTGCGGTGTGGCGCAGTGCATTGTGAGTGGTGAAGATTGCGGAGTGGCGCAGTGCATTGTTAGTGATGACGATTGCGGTGTGGCGCAGTGCATTGTGAGTGGTGAAGATTGCTGTGTGGCGCAGTGCATTGTGAGTGGTGAAGATTGCGGTGTGGCGCAGTGCATTGTGAGTGGTGAAGATTGCGGTGTGGCGCAGTGCATTGTGAGTGGTGAAGATTGCGGCGTGGCGCAGTGCATTGTGAGTGGTGAAGATTGCGGCGTGGCGCAGTGCATTGTGAGTGGTGAAGATTGCGGCGTGGCGCAGTGCATTGTGAGTGGTGAAGATTGCGGCGTGGCGCAGTGCATTTTGAGTGGTGAAGATTGCGGCGTGGCGCAGTGCATTGTGAGTGGTGTAGATTGCGGAGTGGATCGGGGTGGATGTAGCGCCTCTTCCTGTGCGGCGCTCGGGGTGAAGAATTCAGGTACTCCCATGATCCACCATCTGCACATAGCTGAGCGGACAGTTATCTGCTGTTTATCAGGGCCGGTACCTGTCTCTGCCTGATAGAAGACGGCGCACAGAATGTTTCACTTCAATCCCCGGCAGCTGATCTATTGGGGTTGGAGGCTCCCCGCCCGGGGCGAGGCCTCAACATCTGAAATCTTTTATTTTTATGTCCTGGAACGAGGCACGGAACTTCCGGAACGCAGCACCATTCATTGATCTGGATGGATTGTCGTCTATGGAACAATGCGCACATCTGCGTACAGATCGGTAATTCCTCGAGGAGCGCAGAGGTAGAAAACCAACATAGAAAGCCGTACATTTCAGTGTTGTAGTTAGCGTGCATTTGTGCGTTTTCCGCGTCTGTACGCACATTTACACACATATACGTCATAAATTGCAACAAATGACCACACTGCGTTCTCTGAAAGCGCACCAATCACACGCACTCTAATAGAAGTACATTTTGCGCACGTGTACATGCGTATATTTCAAAACACGCAAAGAACAATTTTACGCTTGTTTACACATATGTGCGTATATATATATATATATATATATATATATATATATATATATATATATATATATATATATATATATATATATATATATAAAAAGGTCTTTAGGAAACATTTTGGGGCAGTATTACAATTCCGTACTGCAGTCCGCAGGGGCAGCGCAGTGTTCCAGCGGTTTCCCATAGACTTCTATCAGATCGGGCATCTGTGGTGCATTTTTTTTTAGAGCTCACCAAGAATGCCACATGCGGGAGTCTTGGTGCACCAAAAACACCCAAATAGAAGTCTATGGGAAACCCACACAAAGATGGCGAGTACATGGCGCTGCCCCCCCGTGTCAGACGCAGTGTGAAAGCGATATTACAAGATGCAAAGTATAAATGAAATTCAGTAAATGACGACGTCCGTCTACAAGAGGCCTTCTAATCAACAACAAGGCGGCCCAACCATTCTGCCAATCACAGGAAATGGCAAAAAAAATCAACAAAATAAAACATTTCCAAATCAAAGTCGATCATCGGAATCTAGAAAGCGGGATACAAGGACTCGTCAGTCATCGATCGGAGAGAGCCTTCCATTAACAGACAGATAATCAGGAAATGATTGCGAATCTCCTTCTTTACAATGTAACAAAATCTGAGCATCCATTGCAGATCAGTGGGGGTCAATTTATTAGATATTGGAGGAATCAAGTGTGGCCCCTGATATCACTAAAAGAGCCACACATGTAAGTGAATGTAATGATACAAGAGATGGAGACATTTAGGGACAGAGAGGAGCTGCGGAGGGATTGGGGGATCCAATATAGGGACAGAGGGGGGCTGTGGAGGGATCAGGGATCCAATGTAAGGACAGAAAGGGGCTGTGGAGAAATTGAGGGTCAAATATAAGGACAGAGGGGGAGGCTGGGGAGGGATTGAGGGTCCAATTTAAGGACAGAGGGGGGCTGTGGAAGTATGGGGGTCCAATAGGACAGAGGGGGGCTATGGAGGGATATGGTGTCCAATATAAGGGCAGAGGGGGAGTTCATAGGGATGGGGGGTCCAATATAAGGACATAGGGGGGCTGTGGATGGATTGGGGGTCCAATATGAGGACAGATGGGAGCTTTTGAGGGATCAGGGGGGGTCCAATATAGGGACAGAGGGGGGCTGTGAAGGGATTGAAAATCCAATATAAGGACAGAGGGGAGCTTTGGGGTGATTGGGGGTCCAATAAAGGACAGAGAGAAGCTGTGGAGGGATGGTGGTCCAATATAGGGACAGAGGGGGACTTCAGTGGGATTGGGGGGGGTCCAATATAAGGACAGAGGCGGCTGTGGAGGGATTGGTTGTCCAATATAAGGACAGAGGGGGGCTGTGGACGGATCAGGGATCCAATATAGGGACAGAGGGGAGCTGTGGAGGGATTGGGGGGTCCAATATAAGGACAGGGGGGTTGTGGAGGGATTGGGGGGTCCAATATAAGGACAGAGGGGAGCTGTGGAGGGATCAGGGATCCAATATAGGGACAGAGGGGGGCTGTGGATTTTTGTGATCGAACAGAAAAGACAGAAATTGATTTCATTCGGTTTTAATATCATTATCTCTGGAAAAGAGATTGAGAAATGGAAACAATTATCTGATACAATGAAAAGGACGATATTTATACAATGTAACATTTATATGATAGATTGTATAATTCATATACAATGTAACAGATAGAAGTATATAGAGACAGGTATCATTTATATACAATGGGATATATAGAAGTATATAGAGACAGGTATAATTCATATACAATGTAACAGATAGAAGTATATAGAGACAGGTATCATTTATATACAATGGGATATATAGAAGTATATATAATAGAGACAGATATAAACTATATACAACATGAAATCTATAAATATAAATATAGAGAGACAGAGGCGAACGCACACACAGCGGCTGCACATGAAACGCGTACAATAGCGGCGAGCTCATCCATTATAAATGATATTTTCTGACTCAATCAATGACTTTGAAGTATCAGTAAATAGCAGATCAGACGCAGGCGCGGTGTCTATAGGAGGGGGGTTGGGGGGGCGGCAGGTGTCTTATATTGTATAATGTATATAAAAGGCCTGGCGGCCCCGGCGCTGGGGATGCGGCGGAGCGTTTAGGAGTTGATCTTCGCCTGTTATGGGGTCGGCGGCGGCGGTAGAAGGAGTTCATACCGCCTCTGATGTAACTGACAGTTCGGGGCTTTGTTCCTGACTGGCGGTAAATACATTGTATGTGTCGGTTATAGGAAGTGATTTGTCTTCTCTCAATAATTCACAGATTGGCGCGCCTGAGCTGACACTTCGCATCAATTCCCGCACAGCTGCGAGCGAACAATTCATCCTGATCTGTTTAGATTTAGTGTGGAGCGTGAAAACATCATCATTGTTCAGTCTGCCCGGAGTTCCCCATATGGCGCGCAGCGTACGTACAGTTGTAGCTCGTAGGTTTACACACCGCTGGCGGAACGCTGCAACCGGCGGCAGAAAAAAATACAGAACAATACCCAGAGGAGCCGCAACAAAATCAATGAAGGGACCAGAATTTACATTTTTGGTCACAGGAGAGGAGAGGCATCAGCCAGGCAATAAAGAGGAACACACGATCCCTACTGTGAAGCATGGCGGTGGATCTCTGCAGTTCAGGGGCGTGTTACCTACAGCGGCACAGGAAATGTAGTAACATCCGGACAATAAATGTAACATATCAGAAAACATTGAAGGAAATTGTGCGTTTATCAGGCTGTAAGCTGCTCATTGGACGCTCCAAAATGAACCAAAAATGAAGGTTCTGAAACCGCCGTCACCATCTCCTGACCTCGTCACCATTGGGGCTCCAAAACGCTGGAGGAGAAACGTTCTCTTACCCTCTATGGAGACGACTCACATCTCCACTACAAGTCACCCGAAGCTCAAAAAAGTCCCGGAGCTTCTTCTGCATCTCCAATCCAGCCGATCGGTGCGTTTTTGTTCCATAGAAATGCGTAGAAGAGCCGCGTTCCAGCGTTTGAGGGCATTTGTGAGAGTTTGTCGGCTCAAGTGCGAGGAAATAATAAATACATTGAAATAAAATAAAACTAAACCTAAATCCAACCCTTAAACCTAATATGAACCCCTAATCCTAACCCCAACATTAACCCCAACCCTAAACCCCAATAATAACCCCAACCCTAATACTAAATCTAAAACCAATCCTAACCCCAACCCCAAACCTTAACCCTAATATTAACCCCCAACCCTAATACTAAATCTAAAACCAATATGAACACCAACCCTAAACCCAAACCCTAAATCTTAACCCCAAACCTTAAACCTAATATTAATCCCTAATCCTAACCCTTAATGTTAAAACCCAACCCTTAACCCCAATATTAACGCCAACCCTAAATCTTAACCCCAAACCTTAACCCTAATATTAACCAATGTTTCTAAACCCTAACCCTTATCACCAATCCTAACCCTTAACCCTAGTCCTAAACCCTAATGCTAAATATTAACCCCTAACCCTAATATTACACCCCAACACTAATTTTAACCTCTTAGCCTAATCCTAAACCCTAATCATCAAATTAACCCCGATATTAACCCCCAACCCTAATCTTAAACCCCAACACTAATAGTAACCCTTAACCCCAATATTAACCCCAACCCTAAACCCTAAATCTTAACCCCAAACCTTAACCCTAATATTAACCAATTTTTCTAATCCCTAATATTAAACCCTAACCACCAATCCTAACCCCTAACCCTAGTCCTAAACCCTAATGCTAAATATTAACCCCAACACTAATGTTAACCTCTTAGCCTAATCCTAAACCCCAATCATCAAATTAACCCCAATATTAACCCCCCAACCCTAACACTAATAGTAACCCTAATCTCTAATATTAACCCCAATATTAACCCCAATATTTACCCCTAACCCGAATATAAAATCTTTAACCCTAATCCTAATATTAATTCCTAACTTGAATTCTAAACCCTAATCTCTAATATTAACCTCTAAATCCAATAATAACCCCAAACACTAATATTAACCTCTAACCCTAATTCCTACATCATATTAACCCCTAAAGCTAATCCTAATCCCTAATATTAAACCCTAACACTAATAATAATTCCCTAAACCTAATCCTAATATTAACCCCTAACCCCAATATTAACCCTTACCCTAACACTAATAGTAACCCTAAACCCTAATATTAACCCCTAGTCTGAATATAAAATCCTAACCCCAATATTAACTCCTAACCTTAATGCCAAACTATTATTCTAATATTAACCCCTAACAAAATAAATTATAAAAAAGGAATAGAAATAAATTAAAAAAATTAACCCCTAACCTTTTAACCCTTTACATAAGAAAACAGATTAATTCATAAATAATAATAATAAATAATAATAATAATAATAATAATAATAATAATAATAATAAATAAATAAAAGTGGATGAAAAAGCTAAAAACCAAGGATGATGATATTTTTCTCTATTGGATAATTAAAAAACACCAAAGCTCAAAAATGCTTTAAAAATTCTGTACAAAAAACGCTAAAAAAAAAAAAACAGCCGAAAAGCCACTCAAAAACGCAACGCAAGAACGTAAAGGGCCTCATTCACAACTCTCACTAAAAAGACTACAAGCCGCCATTGATGAAAGGCGCAGTACATCGTATGAGGAACAAAAAGGTGCGCCAATGTTTTCTCTGGGGCGTTATAACACCCCCTTTCTTCTTATGGAACTTTGCTTTTCATGCCTTTGCGATTTAAAGCATGCGTCGCAATGCGCGTCAACGCATGAGCGCAGCTCTGTTTTTTAGCTGTGCTCCTTCACACCCGTGTACGGCGCTGTCGCGCATCGCCCAGAACACTGCAGGCTCGTTTTGTGGTGCAGCAACAACGGCGGCACATGAGCACGCACGTACACGGTGACCGGCTCCTCCTACAGCCAACTCAACTTTTTCATTGGCTGACGAAGTAGAGCTGAACGCATTAAAAACGCACATCAACGCGCATTAAAAACGTGCATCAAACCTGTGAGAAAAAAATGAATTGAAAAAAGGTGGAAGCGCAGCCTAAAAGTTCACATTACAAAACAGAGAAATGCGTTGAGTCGGATCGCTCGCGTTCCTCACCTTACACGATCCGCCGGAGGGATGGAAACGAACGAGCGGCGCTCTGTATATTGTACAAAGTGTATAAAACATGGCAGTTATTAACTGCTGACACCCCGTCGCCGGTGACAACTCGCACAGACAATATCCAGCTTTTTTTTATTAACAAGGTCTAATAGTTTTCGCAGGCAGCCGGTCGCGGCCTCAGGGCGCAGCGCTGTTGGTGATCCGCGTGTATTTTTTCATTATAAATGTCTAATAAACCTCCAGAAGAGCCGTAAAAGCTTCAGATGAACTCCGACGAGCCGCTCAGAGCGGAGCCAAGCGATCGGCGATAGGGGACGATCACACAAGATGGGGTGCAGATTATTGGGGGGGGGATGCCTGGAGGCAGCGGCCCTCAGGGCACACGTGTGCGTCGGCCACCCTTCCAGCTTCACCAGCCTGATTCATAGAACAAATGCAGAAACCCCCAAACAGATTGTAAGGCGTTCCATCGCTCTGCATTTCACGAAGGATTGGTGGAAACTACCTGTGTGAGAAGCACCTGATGGAAGCTCTCCGGCTCTCGGCCACATTCACGTTTTGAATCAGCAAAGCTCAACCTCAGCAAGATCACCGCTAGTGACACCATCGCCCTCACCCTTGGGGGACAGAGGGGCAGCAACCCCCCCCCCCCCCCCGAGGAGGTTCACTTCTCCTTCCTGACAGAGCCCCTCAAATCACATCATTCCGCTCCGTCGTCAATCCTCCCCATCATCCCATCCTCATCCCTATACCCCCATGATCCCTCAACATTCTCCACCCAGGCTTACTATTCCTATTGGCGAAATCCTACGGCACCCGCTGTGCCCATTATGAGGGGTTCCCACCATCCCTGTGCCGAGTTCCCGGGTCTGTACACCCGCTGTGCCCCATTATGAGGGGTTCCCAGGTCTGTGCCCATTATGAGGGGTTCCCACCATCCCTGTGCCGAGTTCCCGGGTCTATACATCCGCTGTGCCCATTATGAGGGGTTCCCACCATCCCTGTGCTGAGTTCCTGGGTCTGTACCCCCGCTGTGCCCATTATGAGGGGTTCCCACCATCCCTGTGCTTAGTTCCTGGGTCTGTACACCCGCTGTGCCCATTATGAGGGGTTCCCCCCATCCCTGTGCTGAGTTCCTGGGTCTGTACACCCGCTGTGCCCATTATGAGGGGTTCCCACCATCCCTGTGCTGAGTTCCTGGGTCTGTACCCCCGCTGTGCCCATTATGAGGGGTTCCCACCATCCCTGTGCTGAGTTCCTGGGTCTGTACACCCGCTGTGCCCATTATGAGGGGTTCCCCCCATCCCTGTGCTGAGTTCCTGGGTCTGTACACCCGCTGTGCCCATTATGAGGGGTTCCCCCCATCCCTGTGCTGAGTTCCTGGGTCTGTACACCCGCTGTGCCGATTATGAGGGGTTCCCACCATCCCTGTGCTGAGTTCCCTGGTCTGTACACCCGCTGTGCCCATTATAAGGGGTTCCCCCCATCCCTGTGCTGAGTTCCTGGGTCTGTACACCCGCTGTGCCGATTATGAGGGGTTCCCACCATCCCTGTGCCATTGATCATCCTCATCCTCTAATCCCAACCTGTCATCTCTCATCCTCTAATCCCATCCTGCCATCGATCATCCTCACACTATAATCCCATCCTATCCTTTATCATCCCATCAAGTCATCGGTCCTCCTCATCCCATCATCTTCTCATCCTATCATCTGTCATTCCATTCTGTCGTTTGTCGCCCTACCTTCCATCATTGCTTCCTAACATTCATCATCCCCTCCTCATCATGCAGCATTGTCTGCGCTCTTTGCACTTTTCCTCCGACATTTTATCGCTTTCTTTCTGCTCTCCCTACACACATTTCTTTCCATTCCTCTCCCTCCTGACGTCTCCTCGCTCTTCATATCCTTTTCACAGCACTTCATTTTCTCCACAAGCGCACTTCTCCTGCGCCGCTCCTCTATGTAGACTGTAAATCAGTTTGTCCTCCGGAGGGACGTGGCGGAGCAGGTAAATGTCCAGGTCAGCATGCGCTGTACCCGGACATGACACCTATCAGTCCGCAAAACGTGCAGGCCGCGTGAAAGCAGAAAATTAAATGCATCGTTTACAGTGTGGAGAAGGAGGAGAGGGCGCCGAGCCCGTGTATGGCGGGTATAGAGGGCCGTCTGTAGGAAACCACGATTACAGAATGTCGAATGGAGAAACATCCAAAATGACTAAAATAAGACAAAATCTCCTTTTATACAACCGGAGTCCTAATCTGTGCGTTCAATAAATTCATAAAAATGAGGGATAATATGTGTATCAATGGTCTCTCAATCTATGGGGGGGATTTACCAAAACTGGAGAGTGCAAAATCTGGTGCAG
Source organism: Rana temporaria (assembly GCF_905171775.1). Classification (NCBI taxonomy): domain Eukaryota; kingdom Metazoa; phylum Chordata; class Amphibia; order Anura; family Ranidae; genus Rana; species Rana temporaria. The sequence goes on from NC_053499.1 coordinate 974,189, forward strand.
CTGTACATGGCAGCCAATCGGCTTCTCACTTCAGCTTCTTCAGTGAAGATTTGAAAAAAAGTAACCTGGAAGCTGATTGGTTGCTATGCGGAAACTGCACCGGATTTTGCACTCTCCAGTTTTAGTAAATCAACCCCAATGTGTCTATCCATATCCTATCAATCAATCAATGTGTCTATCCATATCCAATCAATCAATGTGTCTATCCATATCCTATCAATCAATGTGTCTATCCATATCCTATCAATCAATCAATCAATGCGTCTATCCATATCCTATCAGTCAATCAATGTGTCTATCCATATCCTATCAATCAATGTGTCCATCCATATCCTATCAATCAATGTGTCTATCAATATCCTATCAATCAGTCAATGTGTCTATCCATATCCTATCAATGTGTCTATCCATATCCTATCAGTCAGTCAATCAATGTGTCTATCCATATCCTATCAATCAATCAATGTGTCTATCCATATCCAATCAATCAATCAATGTATCTATCCATATCCTATCCTATCAGTCAGTCAATCAATGTGTCTATCCATATCCTATCAATCAATCAATTCGTCTATCCATATCCTATCAAGCAATGTGTCTATCCATGTCCCGTCAACCAATCTTCATGTCTATCTATACACTATTCAATTCATAATGTATCAATTCAATCAATGTATGCATCTATATTGTATCAATGTAAGTGTCTATCCATATCCTATCAATGAATCAATCTATGGGGAGGATTTACTAAAACTAGAGAGAGCAAAATCTGGTGCAGCTCTGCATAGCAACCAATCAGCTTCCAGGTTTTATTGTCAAAGCTGAACAAGCTAAAGTTAGAAGCTGATTGGTTGCTATGCAGAGCTGCACCAGAATCTGCATAATCCAGTTTTAGTAAATCCTCCCCCTATGTGTCTATCCATATCCGATCAATGTGCCTATCCAGATCCAATCAATCAATGTGCCTATCCAGATCCAATCAATCAATGTGCCTATCCAGATCCAATCAATCAATGTGCCTATCCAGATCCGATCAATCATTGTGTCTCTCCATGTCCAGTCAACCAATTTCCATGTCTATCCATATCCCATCAATCTATTTATGTGTCTTTCTATATCCTATCAGTCAATCAATCTTCATGTCTACCTATCAATCAATGTGTCCATCTATCTATATCATATAAACAAATCTACGTGTCCATCTATCTAACTTGTATCAATCAATCAATCAATATCTTATGTATTTTAGAACCCCGGTATCAGGCCATACACAATGATACATTGCTGTAACGTTTTTCCCACATACAATCTTCTGTCTATGAATGTATGGGGTGTGTATTCTGCGGCTTCTCTGACACGTCTCCGATATTCCTGCGTCTATAAATTCTGAAATCCATCTGCGTATTCACACAAAGCTCGTTTGTTCTTCGGCTTTTACAGCGTCTGCCACAACCAAAATGTTTCCTTTCTTGCCCACGTAACACAGCGACCCCCGCACAGCCCGCCCTGCGCCCGCCGAACATGTACCCGGTATATACAGGCCGCGCACCCCCTGATCCGGAGGCAGCGAGCGCCACATCTATACCTACCGAGCCTGCGTTTTCTAACCCCCGACGACGCAGTAAAATATAAAATACCTGCAGTTGAGACCGTAAATACGTAAGAAATCTTAACGCTAACATTCGTTAACCTCTTCCTGGCCAGGACGCCACACAGTACAACATAACGGGGGTCTAACGAGGCGACGCATGGTGGCACTAATAAAAAATAAAAAAATCGCCTTCCCCACAAAACACAGAATTCCTTGTTTTTCACTAATAATACGACACGACGTCCCAACGTTTTTCACCCGTTCAGCAGAAAGACGTTATTTTCTCTCGCCGTGATTCTGATTCTTTATTCACACATCATCAGCAATGCAGCATCGTACCATCTGGGAGAATTATATAACGAATGCATCGTGATTAACAAAGGGCCCGAGCACAAGAGCTGACACTCTAAGGTACTTGTGCTGCGCCCCCCTCACCCTGGCACTTGTGTCCTTTCCAGCAGACGCTCTGCGGTGATTCTCTATTCCCTGCATAACGATAAAACAAGCAGCGCTTTAGCGAAGGTGACAGGTCTACGCCGAACGTTAAGAAGCCATTGACCCCGTGGCTTTATTTGCAATATTTTTAACACGTTCCCCGCTTCCCTGCCATGTGCCTGAGGGTCGGGGGGGGCGGTTAATGAAGCGCACAAGCTGGCGATCTCTTTAGGAGGTACATTAAAGCCAGCGGAGGCCGGTGGCACAGCGGCAAAGTGACATACCTAGAATGGAAAGTCCTTTGTGCTCAGCTGATCCTAAAAGGTTTTCCTGCAGAGATGAGAATTGCTGCAGATTTCCCCCCGAAGATGGATCACAAAAAAAACGCTTTAGTCACCCCGACGCTTCCACGGATCTCAAGTGTCCCTCGTCCAGACAAGGCCACTTCCACCCCTCAACCTGCAAATTGTCAACTTCAGCCGCAACAAAAAAAAAAGAAGAAGAAAAACTCAGCTGGCTACCGAAAAAAAAAAATGTAAAAGAAGAAAAAAAAACACACGACATTCGTCAAAAATAATATTCTGACAACGCAAGGAATCACTAGAAAAACAATATTCCAGCAAAACGCACGCCGACTCACCAAATAAAAAACATTGTCACACTGAGGCTCACCAAAATAATAACATTGTCACACTCAGACTTCCCGAATAAATAACATTGTAACAGACTCACCAAAATAATAACATTGACACACTCAAAGTCACCAAAAAAATGACATTGCAACACTCAGACTTCCCAAATAAATAGCATTGTAGTAATCAGACTCACCAAATAAATAACACTGTGACACTCAAAGTCACCAAATAAATAAAATTGTTACACTCAGGCTCACCAACAAATAACATTGAAGCAATCAGACTCACCAAAATAAATAAATAAAATTGTAACACTCAAAGTCACCAAAAAATGACATTGTAACAATTAGACTCACCAAAATAAATAAATAAATAACATTGTAACACTCAGACTCACCAAATAAATAACTACCTCTAGACTTCCCAAAAAAATGTATATTGCAACAATTAGACTCACCAAATAAATGACATTGTAATTTGTAACTACCTCTCGACTGGCCAAGAAATAACATTGTAACAACAATCAGAATAACATTGCAACACCCAGACTCACCAAAGAAATGACGTTACAACTCCCAGACTCACCAACAAATAACATTGTAACACCCAGACTCAAAGAAATGACATTACAACACTCAGACTGACCGAGAAATGACATTGTAACTACCTCTCGACTCACCAAGGAATAACATTGTAACACCCAGACTCAAAGAAATGACATTGTAACACTCAGACTGACCGAGAAATGACAATGTAACACTCAGACTCACTAAGAAATAACAATGTAACACTCAGACTCGTGAGAAAAATAATAACAATATTGTCAGAATATGGATCCCAAAGGCCACAACAAACATGTAAATTCTGCATCTTTATTTACACGTGAGAGAAATAAACGTGGATCACATCTGTGGACAGGGACGGGCTTTTTCGCCTGCGATATTTATCTCCCCCCCCCACCCAACAGAAAAAAGCATCTTTGTGTTGTGTGCCGTCCCCGCAACATCTATTCTAATTTTGAGTGCGCGGTGGAAGCCGTTGAACGGGCTAATTCTGAACAGAGCCTATTGAAATGGGACACACACAAGCATAGCCCAGTTTAGCAATGGATACAATCTGCTGAATCGGCAGGCTAATTTTAAATGTGGCATTTTAGAGCCCCTCGGAGAGGCCGTGCCACCTTACCTTATGAGGGAACTTCGAGGACAGCAACTGTTGAAAACAAAATACCACGAGGGGATCAACTTCGCCCTGCACAGGCCCGGGCCAACAGATTGTTTTACTGACAGCCCGTCCTCGCTTCACACAAGAATACCTCCCCACCTAAGAAGAAGACGGCAGGAGCCTCGCCGGGGGGGGGGGGGGGGGGGGTTCCGGCTGCGCTGGTGGAGGGACCGACACCCCGCAACAATTACTGCCATCCACAGACCATCCGTCAGCACTTTATAGGGGCTCGGCTGCCTGCGCTGGAGGCTCTGCAACACCGAACTCCGAGCGTGCTCCACACATCTGACAGCATCAAAAAAATCTTTAGGAGAAAAAAAAAATTCGCTCTTTTTTTGGGGGGGGGGGGGGGGCAATAAACTACAAATGAAAGCTCGGTGCAATTGTGTAATACTCTGGGGGGTTCAAAATTTAAAGTGAAAGTATTTTCCTGGGGTGGGGGGGGGAAATGCTAATAATAAAGAACGATAAATAATAAATCATACAGATTCCAGGCCACGAGGGCCGGTTGGCGACGCACAATCCACGCGCTATCGATACAGGACAGGGCGCGGGGCCTTTTATCTGCCAGGTCTGTATTTAGGAAACTCCCCAAGGAGAAGAATAATCTACACGGCTCAGGCCTCCCTCCACACACTCGCAGCTCCCTCCTGTCTCTATTGTCCTCAGAAAACCTGAGAAAAGTCACCAAAAAAAAAAATCACACAGACGCCCCATTGTCAGCCGACGTGCGGCCCCCCTAATCTGATCGCCCGACAATCGTCATGTGCGATGAAAAACATGTTTCTTCTCTGGAGGGTGTCACATGTGTACAAAATATGTCTGATCCTCATCACCCTCCACTAATACAATGACCAGGAGGCACCTGGGGGGGTCACTCACCTGGATGGGGTCACATATTATATATACTGTATAGAAATATATATAATATCTGTTATAGAAGAGGAACAAATCTGATACTAAATATAAATAATAATCAATGAGGATCAATGTCTGCACAACCTTCCTATAAACATGTCCTCGCCGCCCTCCACCAACAGACCAATGACAGGGCACCTGCGGGGGGGGGGGGGTCATTCACCTGGGGGGGGTCACATATTATATATACTGTATAGAAATATATATAATAG